>NW_022739664.1:0-1080 GCF_011630105.1 Anneissia japonica
TATATATAATATATAAATAAATAAATAAAAAAATATAATTAAAAAAAATATATAAAATTTATTAAAGGTGTATGTATGTGCATATGATAGTAATATGCGTATGTATGCGTGGACATACATACAATTCTGAAGGTTTTGATATATTAATTAATTTTTAATGTTTACATTTTTGACATTTATGTCCCCTAAATAAGAAAATATTAAATTATTTAGAAAATAAAAGTTGTAATTTCTCGTCAGCCCATAGCGGACTGACCCCATTTTCAGTGTAATAGAAGTTTAATTTTTCATGTTCTTGTTATGCTTATATATTTGATGACAAAAAAGTAAAATAAAAGAAAGAAATAAAGGTGGGTGAAATCCCCACGAAAGAAAAAAAAACATTGTGACCGAATTTGACAAGTCTATGATTGAAACTATGGGCTGTAGACGGATAAATAAAAAAACAGATGTTCGTCGATTGTGACCTCGACCTTTGACCCTGACTCTAAAAAAAAAACTGTTTACTTTTTTAGGCCAAACAATTTACTTTTTTAGGCCTAATAATCCGAAAAAATAGGAGTGAGGGCCTGGAACCCAGTTTAAGTTTGATTGAGCTGACTCCCGAAGGTCGGGTAGGCTGCTGTCCCAATATAAAGTTTAGTTGGCTGGCGTATTTTAATTTACAAGTTACGAGATTTATGCTGGAGGAACACCCAGGCCCATGCCTGATCGACATGGGATGGTTAAAGGTGTTTGCTCGAATGGACGGTTTGATTTCCGAACTATGATGATAGACTTGAATCTTCATTTGCCATTCCTCCTTTTTGGATTCGTTGCTATATTTTATATATTTGTTTTGGTCTTTTTCGCTATTTCGTCGATGTTCCTTCGCATTTCATCTAACAATAATAATATTATTGGACAATTGCTGAATGGACTATGCCTATCATGTTTTATCTTAAATTTGTTCTCACGTGAGTAGTTTTAAGTTAGTTTAAGTTCTCCTTCTCTCTTGTAATCCCTCTTTTTATAATAAATATTAAGTAGTGTTTACATAGAAAGGATTTTGTAGTTTCCATTCATCACCATCATTATTAT
>NW_022739665.1:0-3945 GCF_011630105.1 Anneissia japonica
GCTGTACTGAACTTTCTGTGTAAATTGAGGGCGCAATTGCAAACGACGGCGCTTAGGCGAAATTTGATTGGCTGAATCTATGGCAGCCATCTTGGATGATACACACACACAGCTCTGCGTATTTCGAACATCGAATACATTGCTGTTAGTGCTCTAGTATTCTTATTATATCTCTATGAATACACCTGAATTTTCTGTTTACCACTTGGTGACACTACACTAAATTTGATGAACGTTTTGTGCTTTTTTTAATTTCATCTCTTTATTCCTGCATCAATTTTATTATTATGTTTATAGTTTTAACATCAATTTCCAGAAATTTATCATACATTTTATAAACCGTAAATTATAAATTTTATAATTTATAATTTACGGTTTATAAAATGTATGATAAACCGTAAATTATAAATTTTATCATGTATTTTATGAATTTTATCATACATTTTATGAATTTTATCATAATGTCATGAATTTTATCATGCCATGAATTTTATCATAAATTTTATGAATTGTATCATAAATTTTATGAATTGTATCATAAATTGTATGAACTTTATTTTATTTATGAATTGTATCATACATTTTATAAATTCTCATTTTTTAATTTCATCTCTATATTCCTGCATCAATTTTATCATTAATTTTATAGTTTTAACATCAATTTCCAGAAATTTATCATACATTTCATAAACCGTAAATTATAAATTTTATAATTTATAATTTACGGTTTATAAAATGTATGATAAACCATAAATTATAAATTTTATCATGTATTTTATGAATTTTATCATACATTTTATGAATTTTATCATAATGTCATGAATTTTATCATGCCATGAATTTTATCATAAATTTTATGAATTTTATCATAAATTTTATGAATTGTATCATAAATTGTATGAACTTTATTTTATTTATGAATTGTATCATACATTTTATAAATTCTCATTTTTTAATTTCATCTCTTTATTCCTGCATCAATTTTATCATTAATTTTATAGTTTTAACATCAATTTCCAGAAATTTATCATACATTTTATAAACTGTAAATTATAAATTTTATAATTTATAATTTACTATTTATAAAATGTATGATAAACCGTAAATTATAAATTTTATCATGTATGTATGAATTTTATCATACATTTTATGAATTTTATCATGTCATGAATTTCATCATGCCATGAATTTTATCATAAATTTTATGAATTGTATCATAAATTGTAGGAACTTTATTTTATTTATGAATTGTATCATACATTTTATAAATTCTCATTTAAACTTCTGTCTCTATTGTTGTTAAACATGTTAACAAAAACGGTTGTCCTAGAAATACCACCCCCAAACCCGTTCAAATATGTCCTTGTTCAGTGGTTTGTTTGCTTTTTAAATTCTTCCTTAGATTTTATGTTAGGTTAGGTTAGGTTGTACTGTCATACGTTGTAAATTTGTGCTTTTATATTATTCCTAAAATTTTAAAACAATTTTTTTTTTAGCGTTATTTTCTTTTAAGTATTTATACAAAAGGTATACTTATTTATATTATTTTTGGTTAAACAATTTTACTGCTGTACATTTAGGGCTTCATGAATGTCCTTTTCATCTTTTATCCTATTTTTAACATTTTTAAAAGTTTTATTTGTAAATTTACATTGATTTTTATGATGAATAAAGAATTTGAATTGAATTTACAGCAGGCCTAGAGATCGCCACCAGCGTCTCTGCCAGGCCAATGAAAGGGGTATATTTCTCATAAATATCCTGGTTTCACTATCTCATCAAAATCTAAATTTCATTGGAGTAAACATGTTAACACTCTGTAACTTCTCAGACTAATAGACTTATAGGGTTCATTAGAAGAATATAGTGTGATACTAGGCAGTCACCGCATCATCAATAACGATTCATTGAGCGTGCATCGTCGTGCTGCGTTCTACATAGATTAGCGATAGCTGACTGCCGCCAGGCGCAATGGGTGCCCAGCCTTATAATCCAACTAGTGAGACCTATTGTTGAACTTGGAATGCCTCCTTGGAACCCCTACAAGTCCATTCAATTAATTAAAACCATTAGAAGGGATCCAAAAGAAGAGGATCACATGTGTATGCCACGACGCTTAAAGAAAGTTGCATACAGTGAGAGACTGATACACCTTGATATTGATCCCCATGAAAAGTAGACTTGATTACATTTTATAATCTCTTTTATTTCAAAATTTTTATTTAAAATTTATAATGTTGATATACAGTATTTTAGTTTTATCAATATCAATACTAGACACTCTGATCACCTAATCTTTACTCACACATTTGCCTGTACAGACATTTAAATTTTCTGTGTTTAATTATTTTTCAAGAATTTGGGATAAAGTCCCTACTGAGGTTAAAGGACATCTTTTTTTCAATATTCATTTATTCCTTGGAAATTTACTTAAATTATAATGATAGAGCTGGCTATAAAATACAAATTCTTAAATCTTTTCAACTTTTAATTTTCATTTTTTATACGTCTTTTGGAGATATACCTGACAGTGATTTATTTTACTTTTTTGGCAATCCTGTCATGTGTATAATTTTTCTCTGTTATTTTTCATATATTCTCGTTTGTCTCTGCAAATTTTAATCTATGACAAAATAAATGAAATGAAATGAAATGTCATATATGAATTTCATCTATATATATCTTGGAAGAATCATCTGGTTATCTCATAGTTAATTTACTTTTTTGGCGACGTGTCATTGGTGTGTATAATTTTTCTCTTGTATTTTTCATATTTTCTTGTAATTGTCTCTGTGTATTTTAATGAATGACAAAATAAATAAAATGAAATGTCATGTATGTATTTCATCCATGTATATCTTGGAAGAATCATGTGGTTATCTCATACTCAATAGTTATGTTTTTTCTTGTGTTTAATGGTCTTACCATTTCTCCTACGTTTGTGTGCTATTCAGGCTATCAAATTCATGATTTTGATCAAATTCAGTGTTTGCTTTAGAAATTTGGGTATACCACTTGTTCCCGATCTTGTGTCTTGGTATAAAATATGTATTTATTTTATGGTCTTTTAGAGTTCTGTGATAAAGTGATTGTACTCTCAATGACACTTGTGCTTGTTGTTTTTCACTTACAGTAGTTGTTTCCTGTTCCCCTTTTCTTTTGTTTTCCTATATACATGATCAATTGCCCAATTACATTGTGGATAGTTGTATGTCTTTAATGTTCCTTTAATTGTTAATGATAACAACATGTAGGCAAAAATGATCGCGTCAGCGAAATAACCTGCCGGCAAAAGTTCATTCAAATGGCCAATTGTCTCCTGGTGAATTTTTTGTCGGCTAAATGGCATTCGGCGCAACATCTGTCACGATCTATTCTACACCACAACAAAGGCCCACCAATGGTGGAGCCAGGCTGCCCTTTCCGAGAACTCTTTAACGGATCTGTGAATACAATGCAAATTTTTACCTACCGATTTGGAGTGCATACTCAAGAGCGACTGCTTCGTAATCAAAACATTAAGACAAAGGGTAGGGCCTATATATTTGTTCAGTTGATTCTGAACAATGTACAGCAGTAGTAGTAGTAGTAGGCCTACAATTCAACTGGTTAGGCTACTACTAAACCTCAAAAAGAAGCCCAGTAGGAATCCCGAGAAGAAGCCTAAACTTTGCATAAGTAGCCTCGAAAAGAAGCCCATCGCGAAAAGAAGCCAGGCTTCTTTTCAAGATAGCATTTTCGAGATAAACAGTACATACACTGTCCACAAGTTTCAAGAAAACAAAAATGTAAAATGTGCTTGGTTACAGGTTTTAGGTGATTTAATGCCGGTAAATTTCACATGATCAGACTGGTGTTACATTGGCCCTACTTATTGTTTTATAGCCCTAGTAGTAATTCCCAAAATTTACAGCATTCATTTTTAAAAAGAGACCTCCCCTCCCC
>NW_022739666.1:562-761 GCF_011630105.1 Anneissia japonica
ATGAGAGTGCAATTTCCGGGCACTTAGAGGTCCATATTCTCAAAATGTTTGCACCTCAGCCCCAACTATGTGGGCCCGAGGTCGTGTGGACTCTCACGCACCCCTACTTTAGAATTTGGGGGAGGGGGAATGTAAAAAAGTCTACAGCACCCAGTATTCCCAGGCGGTCACCCATCCAAGTACTAACCGGGCCCGACGT
>NW_022739667.1:0-1769 GCF_011630105.1 Anneissia japonica
AAAAGTAAGCCCTTTTGAGAAAATCATGACGAAATTGATGTACTGTATGTCATCAGGCATGAATATTTTCCAGTTAATAATAAGAATCTGAATGTAATTGTTTTTATTGGCAAATTTATAGATTGTGATTTCTATTCAGTCCATTTTGACCATTTTCTCTTTTTCGTTTTATACTGTTCTATAATGACTACATGTCACAAAAATTTCGGGTATTTCAGAATACAATTCCAAGGTAGTTGGTTTGAAAGATGAAAATATATATTCAACAAGCTAAAGCTCATCTTACCATATCTGAGAGCCATGATGGGACAAGCGATGCTTTGATCATGTTATTAACTTATTTGCTGATGCAAAAGTATGCAAAATGCAGTTGCGAGTTTAAACAATGTTACAAATTCAGCAACGTGCAAGACTCTACTATAAGATAAATTTAGAAAATAAGAATACTAAAGCTGTATGCAATAAATACAACAGACTTACAACGTTACAGATAGGCTTAAAGCCTATACAACCAATATCAATTTATTTCACAATATTATAATTATATTTGGGGTGACGGGTGCCATTTTCTACTTTTGCTCCAGGGCACCAAAACCTCTCAGCTACGCCACTGATAAAATGCCTTTAGCACCAAAAGTTTTCCGTAAACTATATGGCCCAATAGTGGTATGAGAAAAAAAATTGATTCGATTCCACCAGGTAAAAACGCGCAATCCGTCCAGTACATGATAGTCCCAACGGTGGTTGTCTGAAGAAAGTAAGGTGGGGGGAGGGGTTAAATGATTTTTTATAAATTTTTCCAAAAATATTTATGGGAACATGTACAATGTATCCGATTGCCAGCCCTGGTGTTGTTAGACATACTGTATCATCAAGTTTCTTGTTCCTAATGTTGTCCGTGTTATTAATAGATTAAGCATATCCTCAGGGCTGCTACCTGCAAACATGGATGACGCTATAGTACCTTGACTCGTATACAAAGGTTACTAGACAGATAATTGACAAAAACAACCTAATAAAAGTTTGTCAATAAAACAAATAGTAATATATATTTTTTTTTTTTTTATTTAAAACATATGCAGATTGAAAAATATTTGAACCAAATAACAAAATATTTTGATTCTTTCTTAATACTATACTGTTAGTGTCATCACGCAACTGAAAGTTCCATATTATTTTACAGATGGGACATATTCTATCAAATTTCTAATGCATTTATATTCTTAATTTACTTTTTTAATGTATAGTGATTATTTAATTTCCTCGGTTTATGTACTTTAAACATTTTTAAGTAGTTATGCAGCCGTGTTACTCAAAATATTGAGAGGAAAACGAACTAGGGGACTGATTTTCGATATTATTTATTGCACAGTTTTTCCAGAAATGTGTAATTTGTTGTCTATACAATCAACATTGGGCATAGTAATCCTTAAAATGCCATACATTACATTATCAGCCTAAACTGTTAAATCTAGTCCAGCTATCAAAGTTTGTTTGACAAAAACATGTGAAAGGGCTTAGATAAGCACCAGGCCCGTCATTTTGTTATCAACATGAAATAAAACAGTTTTTTTAGGGGGGTTTTTTTTTTAAAGAAAAGCAAAGAATATTGAATCAGTTTTATTTATGCAATTTGTTAATTGGAAAGGAAATTATTTTGTAATTATAGGTATGAATTTCTTGATATTAAACCAAAATACTATAAAAAAAAAAAAATAATACCATGTTGATGGTTTATTGAAATTTACACCTATATAACATCAACCAGA
>NW_022739668.1:0-935 GCF_011630105.1 Anneissia japonica
TGACTTCCTCCCGACGCAGTTATGCTCCCTCGTATGCTCCTCCTCTCTTAGACACCCCTGGGGCGAATGAAGGATTTGGCGGTAGGGGGTGCGTGAGGGTCCACCTCACTGCCCCCACCATGGTTGGGGCTGAGGGAATAGACAATGTTGAGAATAGGGACCTCTCAGGCGTTGATCCAGAGTTTTCGAGAGCTCGGTTTCCAAGAATCGCCCACCCTATCGCCGACAGTCGTGTCAGTTGTGGTTCACAGACGAATCGGGGTACCTTTCCGATGGCGCAAGGCAGCTAGCAACGCACCCTGATTCGTCTGCGTCTGCAACGCATTCGGAAAAGATGAACCAGGTTCAACCTTCCTGATAACTGTCGGCAACTGTCGCCGATAGGGTGAGCGATGTGTTCCCTGAGTGGGCGGGGTCATGGGAGGAAAACCTAATGTTTGCTTGTTGAAAGATTATTTTAGACGTGTGGGGGTGCAGTTAGTCTTGGGGTTCTCCTAGCTTCGCAGAGTTTTGTTTTTTCTAGATGCTGAAAAATGCACTTACGTGCATTACGAGACTTCTATTGATGAATGAATACACACTGAATTAATAGATTTCCCTCATTTTAGCATGGACAATTAATAATTGCGATGATGATGATGATGATGATAATGTGATGATGATGATAAGGAGAAGGTATTGTAGCAGGTGACGACAGGCTCCTGTGCAAGGTTAATTAACAGGCCCTTTGATATGAGTGTCAACCGAGGGTCGTGTCCCGAGTTCGTCATCACATTTTTAATGCACACAATCGGACAACAGTAATTATCTATAAGTTATATAATCAGTACATTCTCGACTGTCATGAAAATATACATCTAAAAAATTACTTTATAGGCATGCTCGGAAGCGGAAATTTTAACCTAAAAGTTTGATATAGGCCCTATGTTTCATGT
>NW_022739669.1:0-694 GCF_011630105.1 Anneissia japonica
CAGAGCACAGATCTTTAGGCTAAATAGCCCCCTTAACAATAGAAAAAAATGAATAAACACATGAGATACATTAGAAAAAAAATAATAATGCAGAATTAAAAATAGTCATATACTTATTAAATTATGTACATTTTGTTCGCAACACAAAAGGATTCAATATAGCTAACTGATTCAACAAATGAATAATATACGATAAAAAGACAGTGAAGTAATTAGAAAATAAGTAAATGGTATTACTCACCTTATGCCCAGATCAGAAACATTTTAAAGGAAGATTTAAAGCTGATTGTTTGTTAATAAGTTCAGGGTGTATATCTTTTCACACTTTGGGGCCTACATTGAAAATCGAAAACCGCCTAAGTTGTGTATTACACTGTAATGTTGAATAAAAGTTGTTTGTAGAAAATTTTGTGTGATAATTGCGAACAGAAGAAACTGATATAAATAAGTCATTTAATTAAGAAGGTAAGGTTTGTTTAAATAATCTGAACATAAATATAGCTATTTGAAGTTTATTTAAATCATAAATATTAAGAACTTTAAAGTTATAAAATAAACGTTTGGTATGAGATCTGTGTGATGCTTGTGCACAAATACCAAAGCACGTTTTTGAAGGCGGAAGAGCTTGTCATGTTAACCAAGGACATAATGATTTGAATTTATTTGTATTTACTACCATGCTATATTATCGTAA
>NW_022739670.1:0-1082 GCF_011630105.1 Anneissia japonica
TATGTGTATATTGTGCTGTACAGTTATGCATGTATATGCATATATATGTATATGTATATATATATATTTTTTTCTTATCTACTTTTGTAATATTAGTTAAGTTTGAATACATTGTACTATTTATGTTGTGTGTGGAGAAACCAATAAAAACAAACAAAACAAAACATTTTGCAAGATATATACAAAAATTTCTGTAATATTGGTAAAATATAGTGCTCAAAGGACTTAGTAGAAAAAATTAAAACAACCGTTGCTACTGTACATTACAGCCTCATCATTTTCTTCTTCTCATCTTTTAGTATACTTGCCCAGATGTACTCTATGCTATGGTGGTCAAATTCCTCTCTAAAATGGAATGTGTTGAAATTTTTCTGTAAAATGGAATGTGTTAATGTTCATTGTGAGTTTGAATTCCAACTATTCATCCAACTTATCAGGTATTTTGTAATTGGACCTACGTTTTGACAGTTGACCAATGGCTGATAGCAGCTTCTCCGATAATGGACTATGTTTATACTAATTTTGTGCAGTATACTTATGCTGCTATCAAAAGCCCATTCTTTTCTGTATTGATTGCATGGATAATAGAAATATGCACTACAGAAATGGAAGACTATTACCATGTAAATTATATGTACCAATCTACTATTAATGTAATATAAATTAAGGTTTTTTTTTTTTTATCTTAGCAATGACACTGACTTGCATTGTGCAACACAATCCTCTTGCAATCCATCAGGAACCATCAACCATTGAAAGTGAGCTGCTTTCACTTCGGCTGCTGCCAGCTTTATTTCCTCTTGTTGAAATCTGCAAAAAACTTAACATCATTAGGATACAATAGTATTTATAAGGCAGAAAAATACAGACTAGGCAATTAGCCCATACAGAACAAAAATATGATTAGGCCAAAAAAGTCAAGTTTTTTTTACACAATATGCTTAATGATTGGGTTCATGGCAAATCACACAACATATGCAATTGTTTTTTAAATTCAAGTCTTATCCTATATTTAAATCATTATACTTACAGATGGAATGGATGTTGGGCTGTATTTGTGATCTTGTGATCTTAAAAAGTCT
>NW_022739671.1:0-524 GCF_011630105.1 Anneissia japonica
CGCAATATGTACTATATAAATGTAAATTGTTATTATTATTATTATTATTATTATTATTATTATTATTATTATTATTATTATTTATAGTAAAATTTCACAGAAAATAACACTTAACTTTTGTGGTTTTTTTTCTTTCAATGTTTTAAATTTCAAATAGGCAGGCAAGAAGAATTTCATATATCACATGTTTGGTTTATCTATCTTGAATTTTAGAATAACTTTATTTATATTTTATTTTTTATCATCATTTCATGAACAAATTTATTCAAAGAGTACTACCAAATATTTCAATTTGTTGTAACATTCTAGTAAGGAAAGTACAAAAAAAAACAAGCTATGTGCACTTTGGTGCATAAAATGTCACATAACATAGATACAGTATAATGCTTAGTGAGACAAATAATAGATCAAAAGTGTATTTTTGAAACCAGATGAAACAGGCATTGGCAGAATCCATGAGATTAAACATTAGAATAACAAGTGTAATGACATGCTTCAAATTTGTTATCAGATAAATATTTAAT
>NW_022739672.1:0-1042 GCF_011630105.1 Anneissia japonica
CAGCAACTCTCGTCGTCCACCACAGGGGCTGTCTGTTCCAGTACACCGGGGTATCCCCTACTCGTTTCGAAGGATGTACTGGGTTCTTTATAGTGCACACGAGCCATTGTATACACTGGGCCTACGGTTTATAGTCCTTATCCGAGAAGACTTGTTCTACCACCAGAACCATAGGCGAGCGTGCCGTTCGAACCAGCGCCGATATTATGGCTAAAGCTTGCGGCGCCCCTGCTAACCGCTCGGCCATTCGACTCACCTCGTATAAACTCAATAATGTCGACCATTTAAAAAAATCTTTCAAGCATATAATTTGCCTAATGTGGACCCATCTTTTACAATATGGACCCATTTCATGCATAATAAACTGAATAATTTGGAACATTTAAAAAAAATGGGACCCATTTTATGCGTAAAAGCCTTTTTGGATCTGGGTGCTATAGAGCAAAGACCCTATGGGAGGATACCACAGGGGACCCTAAGAGTCGGTGGCCCTGCGGCAGACCGCCGTACGAGAGCGCATAGGCATTACGCCACTGAGCATGCATAGATAACTATTTTGGCTGGGTACTACATTCCGTAATAATTGTTAAAAAAAAAAAAAGAAAGAAAAGTCTTTTGGCCTTTTTGACATCCTGATTATGAAATCGTTGGAAACAAATTGACGTCGGGGATATAGCGTTGTGTTCGTCGTCAGTCAATAGACAATTCAAAATTGAGCTCTCCTTTCGCCCCACTGCTCGGTCCGCCACTGAACTCATGGGTACACTTCCTTTTTTCCCTCTTTCTTCACTTTCCTCATTTTAACTTAATTTTTTCTCCCTCTTTTTTTATATATTTCAGAGGGACAGACACGGGGGGGGGGGAACGGCCCCTGTGTCCCCCATCCCCCCGCCTGAATCCGGCCTTGTCATTCCTTCGTGGAAAGCCTAAGCGTTATGACGTTCGCCGAGATACCGATTGCGGGTTCGATTCTCACGAGAAACCTCTTTTTACATACAGCAATAATAAGGAACTTTCGTTGATGAGTTAGGCCTATGTTTGA
>NW_022739673.1:0-1859 GCF_011630105.1 Anneissia japonica
GTTGGCTGGAATTGTGGGCTGGCTTGTTGTTGGCTGGCAGATTGTTGGCTAGCTTGATGTAGCTAGCACTCGCATAGCAAAAATGAGGCGGAAATTGGTCCAGACGTACGCGGCGCCCTTCTCTTTTTATAATGCAAGTTTTCTATACTTGGTCCAGACGTATAGGGCGCCCTTCTGTTGCTAGGTTTATCCAGACGCACACGGCGCCCTTCTTTTTCCACAAATGGAGGAAAACTTTATCACTAATCAGAGTCCGGCAGGAGTCCGGTCATGCGATTCTGCGCTATTGTGTCATTTTATTGTTCTGGTTTATTTATGCCTACTTGTTTGTATCTTATGGATAATGGCAACGATTTCAACCTCCGCAAAAGGAGATTATGTATTCACAGTTATGTAAACGGTGGCAGAAGCTTTTTAGATCAAGCCTTACGCGGCGCCCCATTGTTTGTATTCCAACCATGCATTTCGGTGGTTTTTGATGTGGAAAACTCTTGTGTTTCTAGTATCTTTGGGCCTGTTTTTGCTGAGCAAAAAAACACGTATTTTTAAACGGTTATTGAAAAACACGTGTTTTTTCCCCAGTAGAAACGGGCCACCAAACAAAACACGGTTAGGAATGCGTTCTAAAAATGCGTGTTTTTACACGCATTCGTTATAGGGTTCGCGTTCAGAAAACGCGTGTTTTGTGGTACACTTTTGAGCTGCAACGCAATACCGTGTTAGTCATGACCCGTCGGTGACCAAAATTGACCTCTTCGTTGGTTTGATCGCTCGTCAGCGGGAAATTCGGGGCGGAAAAAAAATTAAAATAATAGAATGACATGCTTGAAGATCACCATACTTTTTTCATACTTTCGTGGTGTGTTGTTTACTTCTTCGGCAGCATCCGCTGTAGCTCGCAAGAAGTAAGGTCAGCTTTAATTCAAAATTACTTCCGTTGGTGACCGTATTTAAGCTCCGCCCACGTCCTGCCAATGCTCGCATTACCGTGTTTTTATTAGTTGCACTTTTCAATAGAAACACGTTCAGAAGGAATTTAACCGTTTATAAAAAAAAAGAAAAAAAAGAAAAGAAAAACGTGTTTTTAGCGTTAGAAAACACGCCATTTGACACTAGCCAATTCCATTTGACAAAATAATCTTGTCTGATATGCCAATGATGATTTAACCCAAATATGCACATATCACATTTATTTGTCAAATCACATTTCATAGTCTGGACAGAGATTTAGTATTCTTTTACATAATAATCACAGTATGTCACAAAAATATTGGGTTTTTTTCTTTAAAGAAATCCGATCATTATGTAGGCCTACTTACATAAATCACCACAGAACACAGGCCTATTAACGGTATATCTTGATAATCATAATAAGCCACAATAGCTATTTCATGTATTACTGTATCAAATGCAATTAGCATAAACTGTAAATAACAAGATAGGCCCATATGCCTACCGTACATTTGTTTGTTCAGGCCTTTATTTATTTCAATGTTTGGACAATAACATTGTACAGTAATCTTTCCAACACCACTGACAGCCCATAACTCTGTATCAAAATATACCGTAGGCCCTACAATTTAGCTTAATAAATTATAACGCTCTATTACGATCATAAAACATAATTAGGTAGCGATATTTCTATAGCAGTTGCAGCCGGACCCCCAATATTCAACCTCCGGCCGCAGGAAAACTCTGGCCCGCCAAATACGTATTTTGATCCGGGACAACATTGCTAAACATAGGGCCTAAATGGTTTTCCGTCCAATTTAACACGAGTCTGGCTTTTTCTTAGTGTAGCTCATTGTATCTATCTATCTATCTATCTATCTATCTATCTATCTATCTATCTAGTGTCT
>NW_022739674.1:0-553 GCF_011630105.1 Anneissia japonica
TTCAATATTGTCCGCCTGCCCCGCCAGTAGTCTCTTAAACGAAAGAGAAAAAACATTTCATTAAATTTTCAGAGCGATTCGAGGCTAAAGAAAAACAAATAATAAATATCAAGCTGCGGTTACCTGCAATTTACCGAGACGATCGTCTTTCGATTTGTGCGTCAGCTTGATGGATGCTATCTGCTTCGCAAGTATACACATCTAGATGTGTATAAGAGACAGAGATATCGAAATCAGTTCGTCGACCCGGCCGAATTTTCGAAGTTGGATGTCCATCTGACTTTTCAGTTCGGCGACTTTGCTAACGGCTCCGGACAACTCGGCGTTTAACCGCACTACCGCCATCACGGTCATGTCGAGATTGCTTTGGACTCCCTCTTCAGCGTGCTTTTCGAGTTCCGCATTGACGCCCTGAAATTGAGAAAGTCGAAAAAAAAAATAATTCGTTGGTATTCTTTGCATAAAGCAATCTCGAACGAACTTTCATTTTTAAAAAAAATAGATATATAATAACCTACCTTGAAATCGCACCCGTAAAATTCGAATTTGCAGC
>NW_022739675.1:0-662 GCF_011630105.1 Anneissia japonica
TAAAATTCATCATCATCACATCACCATTAGTCAAAATGAAGCGCCAAAAAAAATTCTCATGATCTTGTATCAGGGATTTTTTTGTGATAACTGTGTGATATACCATAGAAAACAAAGCTTAAAAACATTGTCTTTGAGTATGTACTTTAGATAGGCATACTCCAAAAACGTGATTTCACAACCACCTCAGCCCCACCATGGCTGGGGCTGAGGTGAGAAAATTTGAGGAAATAGTACTACCTCTCGAGTTGGCCGGAAATGACACTTTTATATAGTAAAATTCCACATCATCACATCACCATTATAGTCAAAATGAAACGCCAACAAATTTCTCATGATCTTTTATCAAGGATCTACTTAATATCCAGGACAACTTAGGCCTAACTATAGCTTACTAAGCTTTAACTATATATACTATAATAATTATTATGATCAACAAATCAAAACTTTTTTCGCATTTAGCACAATTTTCTTCACTTTTTATTGCTATTAATATTATTATTAATTATTACTATCGTCATCAACATTATTGTTATTATTATTATTACTATTAGTAGTAGTATTATTAAACAAAAATTTAAAGAAACTTGCAAAAGGATAAAAACGAAATTGAACCACAGTATAGCATTTCTATCTTTAAAGACCTGGCCTGAGATTTATGG
>NW_022739676.1:0-2920 GCF_011630105.1 Anneissia japonica
TTAATTCTTCCTTTATAACAAAAATATTTAATTTTCTTATTAAAAATAAAATACCCAAGGATTTGGAATCCCCAAGAACCCAAGACCAAGTCAAAATACCCAAGATCTTGGGTAATTACCCAAGCAGTGGTCACGCTGCTTGCGACTTTCAAACAAAAGTGCGATTATGTTATCTCATCATTAGCCAATCAGAGCGCTTAATATGTCTCCCTATGCTTGGCTCTTTACAAAAAAAAAAAAAAAAAAAAAAAAAAAAGTATACGGTACGGACTTTTAATTATGCTGCCCTCTGTTGCAGACTCTTTTAGGGGATTTCCCTAACGTCATAGTAACTAGATAAGACAAGGCTTAGCGATTGTATAGAGCAAAGATCGGCAATTTTTCTGTCAGTGATTGCTTGGTGTACTTGGATAAACAAAGATAGCGGGATTGTTTATATAATTAATTAATTAATTAATTAATAATATAAATAATATGAATCTGAGGAAAGATTTTAACTAGAAATAGTAGCAGCGCAAGCAGTAATGCTAGGCCTAGGTCTGCAAACGTTCATTTCGGCCTTGATCATGTACATGGACCCCCTCTCATATTTCAATACCCCTACCCCAATCTTCTATATTATTTTTATTATATTATATTATTATTTCATCAAGGGTACTAGTTTTAGTGAAATATATCCTAGGTCTTATAGTCCACCGTATTTAGAAATAAGCATAATGTAGGCCTAGCTAGGCTGAATTGCCCTCTATCGTGGGAGGGGACGTGTGATAGAGGCCGTTCCCCAAATTATGACCTCAATGACCTTTGTGAACTTGGGCATAAAAAAATCTTCATAAATATGAAAGCATATTTTTAACACATTTTATTTCTGTAGAAAACAACATATTCCACATAATGCGAAACATGTAAGCGTATAGAGGTCCCTACAATATGCGATATATAAGTCGACAATTATTATTATTATTATTATTATTATTATTATTATAGGAATTTTTGTTTGTGTCGTTTACATGGGGTTTATGGGAAAAAGTAACCTTTTTGGGCCGCTAAATTGCAATTTTGGGGCACATGACCTTTGACCTAGGTAAACAAGTCAAACATTTTTTTTTATTTTTCGGAAGCCCAAAACATTTTACCAAACAATAAAACCCAACATTTGCAGAAAGTTACAGTCATAAAAAAATATTATGCGTTTTTCAGAAACCTATTAAAACCCCTTAAGGGGCCCCAGCGACCTAGAATAGACCCCCTTGGGACTTCAAATTGTTAAGAGAGGACAACAATTTTGATTGGTGAATAAATGGAATGTCGTTCGGTTGAACTGGGTATAAAAACCAAATGCTCTCAATATGGAAGATATCACTCCACTTTGCGGAGGCAAAATGGCAGTAGACAAGCAGCATGTAAAAGGCAACCGACTCTGAACTGTAATTTAATTATTTCATTTTATTAATTAGTCGGGTTCTACCAACAATATTCTTCAAGGTGGAATTTTTCATCTGGTTTCTTGGTCTCTTTACTTCATTTTTAATCATGGGGTATTTGCCAAGTAGTGAAGTCCCCATTCGCAAACTTCCTCTCCCACAAAACTCCTGTACTCCTGGTGAATAGTGTGGTTATCCACCCAAGGCGGTTAGTGTTGAAAAAAAATCTTTTGTGTGTGCTTCCCGTGTATACATATTACGCGTAGTAGGCTACTTAACCTTAACATCTTTTTGGATTCTATAAAAAGTTCCTAGCCTCCTACTAATTCGAAAAAAAAAAATCTTCAATTGAAGAGGACTCCCCACCCAAAATCACCCACGCCCCATCCCCCACATTCAGTGCTTTGCACCTTGCATTAACCTCTTCCATTGCTACGTTCTAGATCCGCCACTGCATAAAATGTTTTAAATTAAAAAAATACTTATAACATGATTATATTACAGTAGGCCTACGCCTCATAATATCCCCTGGTCCCAATGTTTTGTACTGCCGTACACGATACATATATATAGGCATAGCTAATATAATGTATATATACATAATTACATATATAGTGGATTTCCCGCACGATTAAAAATCGTAACGGTACTGGGTTTGGTCTACAGGTGTTAGTGCTTCGAACAGGTCCTTCCATTCATAGAAAAAGCCGTACATTTTACTATTATAACACTTGATTATAACCTACCCACAAACCGCAGACATAATATATGTGAAAATGTTACAAAATGTATACAAACTTCTAAAACAATGTGGAGTACATCCAGTAAATTGTATGCCTTATAAGCAAACCTTAGAGGGCGGTATGTAGATTTTGGCATAAACCACTTTCCTCGTTTTTAAGGACAGGGCTTTTCCTAGTTTCATCACTTTTGTTCAGAAAGTCAAGTCGTTCAGAAGACGCACATTCATATTTGCTCTAATTCAACTTGATCTATATAACCTATTGCTTACTGAGGAATTTTTGACAATCATGGTTTTCCGCAAATAGTATGGAAAAGGCAGGCCTAATTCTGCAATATAGATTTTGTTAGGTAATAATTGTCTTTACATTTGTACTGTGTATTAAAATATTTAGGCCTAAAAATAGAAGTCATATTTTTCTTCCATAAATCATAATCAGTAATAATTCATAATGATGGAAATAATATTGCTAATGGTAACGATGATGATGATGATGAGGGTGGCTGATGGTGGTAATGAAAATTGTGGAGAGTGATGAAAATGGAATGGATTATAATGAATGATGATGACAGAGTATTGATAATGATGGAAGAAGATATAATGATGATAGTAAATTACCTTGATAATAGAGTACAAAGAACACAATGACAGAAAGGTATGAGGGCAAAGGATTATATCAATGGTGGTGCTGGTGGTGGTTGTGGTGGTGTGATGATGATGATTTGACGACATTCATTCATTATGAATACGGTAT
>NW_022739677.1:0-698 GCF_011630105.1 Anneissia japonica
GTAAAACTAGCCACATTGCTTAATTGGCCACTAACTGAGCCCGTTAAGTTCTTTAGATTATCTCCAAACCAATCCATGTTATCACAACATTTAAAGTATTTTTTTAAATGAAAACTAATGTAATTTTCTTTTCATGCTGCAAAACAACATATCATCGATTCGCCGATTCGATGCCAACTGGACTGTGTAGACTCTTGATAATACGTCATTTTTGGTGATGTGTACCCACACCCTCGACTAGTTGACCTTATTTTACTTCCGAGTGGCTGTAGATCGACTACAGCAAAAGAAAATGTTCTTCATTTGGCGAAGAGGGCGACATACTCATACCAAGTGCACTGAAGTGTATACGTCATCAAAATGTGTGAGCATTTCATGACGTTATATTTACACATTTTATTTTTACCGGTAAATTTATCACGCTTGAAATCATAAAAATGTGATGGTAAGAAAAGCTGTTTTTATACGGGCTAGAAACTTTAACCAATTATTGCATCTGTAGGTAGGGGATTTAGAAATGAATACGATCTGAAAATTAAATAGTTCTAGGATCAGTGAAGTTGTTAAAGTTACCAGCAGGAGGATTATCTAGGCCTAGCTAGGCTAGGTAGGCCTATTTTACCCCTCCCCTCTCCTGACCTGGATTAAATGGATCCCGATTAAATTAGCTGCTGGGAAGGCTTAGGCTAACTGAGAGA
>NW_022739678.1:0-838 GCF_011630105.1 Anneissia japonica
TTTTTTTAAATTTACGCGTGTTACAGTAATTTTTTGCGTGGGCATTATGACATTTCGCAACCTGGACATTTCGAAACCACCGCGGCCCAGGTCATGGTCATTTCGAAACCCGGACTTAAAACCATGACATTTCGAAACCCGGAAACAATATTTCCCAACTGTACGTTTTGTATACCGTACGTTTATCATCAAGCCATGGTATCAGATTCATCATGGAGTTGATCAAGACCACACGTGGCGGTTATAAACTCTGTTTTGAAGGGTATACGTATACCAAAGTGAAAGAGAATCGAATCACCAAACACTGGAAGTGTTCTGGTCGTCATAAATACAACTGTTTGGTAACGATCAAAACGGACGTTAATGTTTCTAGAATATTGAACGAAAAAAAATACGACGACGCTCATACACATTGCCCAGACTATGTCGCGATCGAGGCGCTGAAGGTTCGAAACAGTATAAAAGAAGATTCGCGTACGAACAGGTAAATTTTTAGTATATAGGCGCGCCAAAACATCCACATTTAAAATATAGTTTTACCATGACATACGTCTGTATGTTGTTGGATGTTAAATTTATCCATATCTTGATGTTTTTAATGATAGACCGTCAGTGATGGCGCCACCTTTAGCGAGGGGATGAGGGGATTTCCCCAATTTTCCCACTGAAAGAAGTTACAACACACGTCATCAATTAATACTTCCGGAGGAAGGATGTCAAACAACACACGTCAACTTCTGAATCAAAACCTAATAGATTCATTCGAATGTTAATTTACTTTAAACAGTTGGGTGTAGTACGGTAGTGTTTAGCATTTTCATCCCTTTTCTTCCATCAT
>NW_022739679.1:0-817 GCF_011630105.1 Anneissia japonica
CATGCGCGTTGACGAGGAACGCAAATGTCATGGGCATTACAAATAGGGGGATGGTAATTTGATTGAAGAGCGACAGGGAGGCAAATGCTACGGCAGGAGTCAGCGGTTCATGCTCAAATACTTGGTACAGACCGTATGCCTAGGAAACACAATCTAAATTTACCTAAACCTTTTTGATGGAGGGCAGTGTTCCAACTCAAGGAATGGTTAAATATAATAATAATAACAATCACTTTTTATTCCATTAAATATGTAAGAAATATAAAACACATTTTTGTGACATTTGAATTTAGACGCAATATTCACATTTTATTCTATTTTGTCCTATGATTTTGGCAGGACAATATTTTTAGATTTTAAATAAATTAACAATCTTCGGTTAAGTGTAAAATTAAATTAGTTAAATATAAACACTCACCACAAGAGTAACAAGAAGAGGCGATGCAATAGTTGTAGTTGCTGAAATATAAAGAAAAATATTAAGCTATCCATAATATAAGATATTATGTGAGTAATACATGTACAGTATATGCCAATATATGGGTTGATATGACATCACATGTCCATATATGGAAGTGATATGGCATCATTATGCTGATATGTGGCAAGGACAAGTCAAACCAGTTATTCGTCGCAAATCGTATTTCAGAGATATTGACCAAAACATGCTGCAATATCAATTTGTTTGAAATCAATTTCATTGTACTATTAAAGCTAACCTTAATATTATCTATACATCATGCTATGCTTTTATTTTCCCTATACATTCTGCAATATCAATTTGTTTGAAATCAATTTTATTGTACTATTAAAGCTA
>NW_022739680.1:0-754 GCF_011630105.1 Anneissia japonica
CACAGGCGTGCTCGAAATATTCGAAATAAAAACATTTTTTAATGTCTATTATGTCAACGTATACGACTCTACTTTGTGCATTCGTACATACATACATATACATAGACATATATATACATATAGATATATATACATACATATATATATAATATATAAAAGATATATATAGGAGAACGTCGTGTTCGATTGTGCAAGGAATTCTTTATTAAAATAAAAAAAATCCCAACCATAGATTGAATTATTTATTACTGGAAGCTATTTCTGTCCCAAACCAAAAGACCAAAGTCCGCGAATTTTGTATTCAGAAACTTAAAACTAACCATTCAAAAACATTTATTATTAATCATGGGCTTTATCATGATTGGTAATCTCCCCTGTACAGTCGAACTCCTCGTTGCCTATTGATGTGATATTGAGGTTTGCGCTTTTTTTTCTTAAAAATCTTAAATCTGATAAAGGATTCCAATTGTAAGCTTTTTGTTAAACTTCAATCGGTTGATTGCAATAAAGTTTTACAGTTTACAGTTTATACATATACATACATATATATACACATATATATATATACACATATTATAATATATGCACATTATATATATACATATATATATATACACCTATTATAATATATACACATTATATATATATATATATACACATATATATACATAGCGTATATATACATATATATACATACATATATATATACATATACATACGTATATATATACGTATACATATATATACATATATA
>NW_022739681.1:0-921 GCF_011630105.1 Anneissia japonica
GAAAATTAAATTTTAATGACCTTCGTCATTTGTATTATTCATTTTGCTTGTCCCCCCACCAAGATTTGATAATCAAAAATAATGTAATGATAAGGGATATATATTAAAAGATCACCAGATGACATTTGGCTCTGAATCATTGGGGTACATGCCAACCGATGTAAGATCTATTTTTTTTTAATACACAAAAAAAACAAAAAAAACAAAACAAAACACACATAAACAGCTTTCTTTTTTTTTTTTTTTTTGGTAATAACCTTTCTTTTTTTTTTTTTTTTTGGAAATATTACTGCAAAGTGCAACAGGAGTTGTGCAATTGACAATTATTACGAAGTTCGACAGATATGTACGTTATTACAAAATGTCACAAGAGTTATTCCAAACTGATATGTTGTGCGGCTAGTTATGAAGTGAGACAATTTGACAGTCCAAACCAATTCAAAATTATTCCACTCAACAAACAAAATCAAACACTATTAGGCCTACTTATGTAGCCTATTATTGTTCTACTCCTTCTGGTAGTCTAAAATATCAACTTTTATCAAACTATTATACTGTTCGGGACTGGAGTTACACTGTGATAACAACTGTACTAATATGACCTCAATTTCTAAGCTTGTTTAAATTTGTTCCTCACCATGTATAGTACAAAGTACATAGGGCTGTCATATAGCTGATGTAGCTGCGAACAGACGTACACGATAACCAAGGTAGTATTATGCATGTTATTCACTACTTCTTAAATTTATTGTGAAACAACGTTTCACTCCATAATCATTTCTTATAATTCCTTATAATAAAAACTATTTTGCAAATGTCTCTCAATTCATAAATTAAAATTATTTTAGGACTATCATGAACGTATGTAATTTGTCTACGCTGAACTTACGTAAAATTGTGTAAATAAACATATATACATAT
>NW_022739682.1:0-1182 GCF_011630105.1 Anneissia japonica
GTAATCAAGTTTATATGCCTACACAAACACATAATAATAATTGTTTTCAATTGTTTCTTGAGATAGAGGCCTAAATCAATCAAATCAAGAAAAAAAAGAAAAACCCGATGAAATATTAGTTAAAACAACAACAATTTGGTAGACTTAAAACACATAATTTATACAAAACTTGTTTGAATAGTTTTTTTTTTGCAAGATCAGTATATTATTTCAATGCTATGACTCTGTCTATGTACCGTATACTCAGGTATACTATTGTATGCGTTTTATCGTAACAGTATTCACTCTCAAAATTTACTTTCACAGTATGATGATAAACGTTAGTTATGTACAGCGCCCTCGAACGGTAGTGTACATATTTCCATTATTTCTCGCTCGTGCTCTCGAAATGAACTCTGTTGTTTTGATTTTGCAGGCATTTTTACGTGAAGGTAGAAACATTAAAAAAAGACAAAAAACATGTCAGTGGTAAGTTATGGCAATGAAGCTCTAGATTAATATACCTAAGGTATCATCAGTAACGTATTGCAGTATCATTTTTGACGAATAACTTATCAAAACTTTTGTAGGCCCTGGTGTTGTTAGATCCCTTATGGAGACCACACTGTTCATTCGCGCTGTCAGACGGGCACAGAATGTTGTGTTGGAAAGAGTTGTTGGTGGGCCTAGTCTGAAAACCTATATTAGCAGTATAATATAGCCACCGTGGACTAGGCCAGGGATTTGGTCGATGAAACTATACGGTACCAAAACTAAGTAAACAAACATGTTTGTATTGAAGTGTAGATACAAATGAATTAGATGCTAGGCCTAGTCAGTATATCTAGCTAGGCCTAGCTAGGCCTAGACTACTAAATAACTAGTAGGCCTAGTACAGGAATTCACTAGTAGTACTACTACTACTGTACTGAACTACTTTACCCAGACTTGAGGTCTGCATGGGGAATATCTGCCGCGCAAACAATTTAAATAGAGAAGGGGCCCCAGGGAGGGACTTTAACGCATGGATGGTCTAGACCACCTCAGCCCCACCATGGTTGGGGGTGGGGCAGTGGACTCCCTTGAATTCACCACTGAACACCTCAGATTTTGACTCAAGGTTGTCATAACCATCATGGCCTTGATTATTCTCTAGTGAGGTAAAGAAATGCATTGTAGACTACATTCTTGTAACTAACATGT
>NW_022739683.1:0-811 GCF_011630105.1 Anneissia japonica
TAATATATAAATGTAATATATATAATATATATAATAATATATAATAATTATATATATAGGCCTATATATAAAACTATGGCCTATGTAGATATTAGTCATAATTATCATATTAACCTTATTGCTATATTAATTATTTTTATATCAAAAATAGTAAAGTACAATAACACCGGTACCAAAACATTGGGACTCAGGAAAATATCACAAGCCCAGCCACGGATGAAATTCCCACGGCGTTGCTGACCCAACAAACGGAACTGTGACCTTGACTACGGTATCCTATTCGCCCATGTCTACCTTAATTAGCGATAGGAAACAACAATTTTATTTTCTTTTTAAATTGGAATTCAGAATAACAAGCTCTGCCACTTCTGTCATACAGATGAAGTGACAAGGATCGTGGTGCAAGGAGTGAGAACAAAAAATAAAACACTCATAATAGGCCTACTAGATGTGGTTTCTTAAAGAAACCTAAAAGAGAAGAATTGACAGAGGTACTTAAACTTGGGGGAACTGTGTGAAGAAGGCATAAAAATCCTTAACACCAATATACATCTTGCTTTGCATCTTGAAAACAAATTCTATTTCCCGTTTTAGAATTGATATAATTAAGCTATTTAGTTTATTTTCAGTTTTTAACATTCTCCATAGCTTAATTCCTCCGTCTTTATATATGAAGAGCATCTTTTTATGTACCTCAAGGCGTTATTTGTATATTTTGTAGTTCGGAATTTCGGTTGTAATTTTAACTATTGTTCTAAATTAATCTGTATAATGTTGTGTTTACGTTTGCTGAGTGCTAGAGGTTGACGGA
>NW_022739684.1:0-522 GCF_011630105.1 Anneissia japonica
AACGTGTAAAATAACGTAATTTCTAGCTTTCGTACGTGCTGCGCACATAAAAATGGGCGCGTGTAGTGGAAAATTTCAAAAAAATTTGAAATGCTCAAAATGGCCAAAAACGTGCTTTAATTTAGTCAAAAAGTGATTATGAGCATTTTGAAAATTTGACCCACGCATGCGCGCGCGTTAATGAGCGCATGCGTAAAATTAGGGTACTGTACATTCAACATTAACCCAAAGTTAATGCTCACTTAATACGATTTCGAAATGGCAATTGGTTAGGCTGATATGATCGATAATGTAAAAACGCAAAATTGCGCGTAGATGACGTCACGCATGACTGAGCGCGTTGAAAAGCTTACCATGACTATTCCAGACCAAGCCAAATGTCCGTTGACAGCGATTGTGCGAATATTCGTGGCAGTTTTTGAGATATCGTGCGAACAGAAAAGGGGAGAAAGAAAGAAGAACTAGATTTGAACTCGTCACTGAGGACGAGTTAGGTGATCCGCCGTACTTTGACCCTCACAA
>NW_022739685.1:0-867 GCF_011630105.1 Anneissia japonica
TACTTTTTGAAAAGCGTACACACACTTTCAACCCCCTCCCCACAGCGTACGTTTTGTACGCGCGTAAAAATGATGAAAATAATGGATGACCCCTTAAGGATTTTAAAATATTCTAAACCTGTACGCTTAAAAAAAAAAAAAAGATAAATATATAAAGTTAACTTAAACACAAACAACACGATAGGATATAAAGTTTGAGAGAATAATTGGTATACTGTACTGTATTTCTGAAGTGCCGTTCGTTTTAGGGTTGCTACAATCAGGAGTTACAATCGAACCAACAAAGGAAAAGCACTATCTATTTCCTTACATTTTAAAAAGGAGGATTTTGGATGCTATTTAAAATTTGCTGGAGATTGAAAAATTAACTGTGTGAACTGTGTAAATAAATACAGAGAATAGGCCAATTTTAGTGAGAACTAAACATGTTTTAATAACGTACGGCCTATATACAATGATCACAAAATCAGAAGCATGATCTCAAACATCAGAACCCAGCTTTTATTGTTTAAAACTGTCGGGCCCCATTGAATGAAACTACGGTATTATAGTTTATATCATATTTTGTTTAAACAATGTCGGGTGGGGGGGGCTCGCACTTGGGCCCTGGCGTTCCCCCCTCCCTCCCGTCAGCGCCCGAGCGTGACGCCACTGATGTAACAAGTGTTAAATGTAGCAACCCCAAAAACGAACGGCGCTTCAGAAAATACAGTACAAGTATACCAATTGTTCTTGCAAACTTCATATCCTATCGCGTTGTTTGTGTTTTAAGTTGACTTAATTTTTTTATTGAAGTGTACAGTTTTTTTGAATATTTTAAAAGTTAATCATTTTTAAGTTGTTTTTTTTTTTTTTTTTTTTTTTTTT
>NW_022739686.1:0-693 GCF_011630105.1 Anneissia japonica
TTTTAGCCTTCTTCAATCCCTTTTATGTATTTTTTTATGCTGTAATGCATACATAAATGTATCCCTTTAAATTACTGACACACTAGTCTTCATAGATCTGTTTCAACGACTGTTGGAATGGCGCGATTGATTGATTCCCCTGAAATCTCCCAAAATAAGATAATATATATTTCTTTCTTAATTATATAAATTTAAAGCATTTATCAATCTCATTACTTCACTGTTTAATTCATTAATACAATTTTATTTCTATTTTCTCCTCCGCCTAGATGGTTTTGGCAAAATTACTTTGCTAAATGAGAAAACTAAATTTGATTTTTAATTCTTTTCCACCCTTCTTTGACGATCTTACAAAAAAAAAATAATAATGGTCGACTTATAGAGCATATATTATAGAGACCTCTATGTGCTTAACATAAACATAAAATAATGTACCAAGAAAGTAATAATTAATCTAACTGTATAAACAAACTAATCCTATGTCCTTAAACTAAGCATGGTGTGGCTGTTGGCTCCGAGTAAAATAACAAGGTATAAAAAAAGTTGCACCTAATGGAAGCATTTTTAGCCTTCTTCAATCCCTTTTATGTATTTTTTTATGCTGTAATGCATACATAAATGTATCCCCTTAGATTACTGACACACTAGTCTTCATAGATCTGTTTCAACGACTGTTGGAATGGCGCGATTGAT
>NW_022739687.1:0-201 GCF_011630105.1 Anneissia japonica
GCGTCAGTAGTCGAAGGAGGGTCTCCTTCGAGATCTTCGACCTGCAGCGTTCCAGATCTTGGAAAACATTCGCTGCCGTCGCGGGTCGGCTGCGCAACGCGTCCTCGAAGTGCGGGTGCACGTTTGCCAATTCCAACAGTGCGACCGAGTCGTCGGCCGCAAGTCGGAAGATGTCGCACATGATCTCGACGGGAACGTGCA
>NW_022739687.1:245-822 GCF_011630105.1 Anneissia japonica
GATCGTTATGTAACACTTATAGAGATGTGAAATAAATACACAGAAATGCCGAATTAATGTACATCGTTATTTTATTTTTCCATTCATAAAATTATATTGTACTCTAAAAATAAAAAAAAATTAATTAAAATTAATTAGCTCGTCCAATACGACATATATATCCTCTACGATCCCGTTCAGTTCGTGGTACTCGTCTTGCACGTTCTCAAGGATTTCTTCCAAATCTTCGTTCAACTCCAACTCTTCGAAAATCGCCGACGTCAAACGTTCGATCTCGGCTTCTCTGGAGCGGATTTCGTCGAGCAATCTATTCGTGACAGATGTTCTCCTCCTCTGGACTGGTTTCGAATGTCCGATCTGTACAGATGACCGCACCAGCTGTAATGTCTTTCTTCCGGGTCCATCTCGACAAATGATTTGGTTTCTTGTAACCCGTGCAGATTTATACCGATTTTGTGTGCTGGTAAAGAAATAACAACGACAAACTACGATGTTGTCTTCCAAATTCTTGTTTTTTTTTAATTTCTTTTTTTTTCGAATTTTGTAAGTACTAACAGAATGAACTTTGATTATCGTA
>NW_022739688.1:0-870 GCF_011630105.1 Anneissia japonica
TGCTTTCACTCAGAAATTTAATAAAACTAGAATGCTACGGCTGTGAATTTGACCGGCCAAGCCAAGTTGATCATGACATATGCCTGATGATGACACCCCACGAGCAGATGACGATGTTTTTCGAGAAAATATTATACGAAGTTTATATTGACGATCAAGTTCTGTATGATTTGTGGCTTGATCGTCAAGGCCTTATTTCTTGCGAAAATACTTTTCATCATTTTTTACTGTTAATTCAAGCAGATATTCACTTGTTTGAAAAACTTTTAAATGCATGGACATCATGGTAAATGAAGAATATTTTTCTTTTAACGATGAACCAATCATTATTAGTAGCAGCAGCAGCAGTGAGGATGGGCTTCCTGCTATCGACCTAACGTCTTACAACAAACCAATCATTATTAGCAGCAGCAGTAAGGATGAGCTCCCCGCTATAAATTTTTCATCGATTAATGAAGAACTAATTGTTATCAGCGACGATGAAATCATTGTTATCAGTGATACGGAAACACCCGTTTTCGATCTGGAACCAATCAATCACCTCATTGAAGACGAAATCATATATAACCCGATATACAACTTTCATGACTACCACCGCTACCTGGCGACGAACCCCGATAACTTATACGACGATAGTGTTTTTGATCAAGAACAACATGCTGAGATGATGGCGAAAGAAATTTTAGAGACTATTTACATAGAAGAATTTTTGCTTTCACTCAGAAATTTAATAAAACTAGAATGCTACGGCTGTGAATTTGACCGGCCAAGCCAAATTGATCATGACATATGCCTGATGATGACACCCACCAGCAGATGACGATGTTTTTCGAGAAAATATTATACGAAGATTATATTGACGATCAAGTT
>NW_022739689.1:0-209 GCF_011630105.1 Anneissia japonica
GAAAGTGGGCGTGGAAATTAACAGTTCTTGAGCAAGTATTTGTTGCGGTGACGACAGGCGGAGATTAACTCTGATCGTTTGTTTAATGTTTTGTTACGGTCGGATGCGATGATGTAATACTTTTCTGTTAGGCATAGGTTGCAGCGTATGGAGAACATGGGTACCATAATAAATTCACACAACAAGAAAATACTAAACCCCAGACAACC
>NW_022739689.1:330-609 GCF_011630105.1 Anneissia japonica
GTACATTGGATTAACAGAGAACACCTTCAAATGCAGATACACCACACACAAGCACTCCTTTAATCATCGCAAGCATCAGAACAGCACGAGACTGTCAAAATATATATGGGAACTGAAAGAAAGCAACACCCCCTTCACCATTAAATGGAACTATGTAATAAAACGAGCACCCCCCATATAACAATATCACTAAACGCTGCAACCTATGCCTAAGAGAAAAGTATTACATCATCGCATCCGACCGTAACAAAACATTAAACAAACGATCAGAGTTGATCT
>NW_022739690.1:0-886 GCF_011630105.1 Anneissia japonica
TCGTGTTCTGGATACTAAAAGTGTTTACCTGGCTTAACGATACGTATCCATTCTCTAAAACAGTTAGCCTTCAAACCCGACGGGATGAAACAGCCAACACATATCAATCCATCATAGAAATCTATAAAAGAAAATAGCAAGTGCTTTTGTAGCTATTCTCGACCTTGCTTGCCGTGGTTTTTGTTCAGTGTATTCAGGAAGTTATAAATAACAACTTCCTGGTGTATTGATACCCAAAAAGAAAGAAATGAATAGTCCATGGATCACAAACTTTATTTCCAGGCGCAAATGGAGTTACATACAGTAACTACAAAAGGGCTTAACATGAGATATAAAAAACAGTAAATAAAGGATTACTTTAAAAGCGATCTAATTCAATCCACTCTCTTAAAAATTGCTTTACAAAGAACAATTACACATATAGAGTCGGCAAGAAGAATCAACACATCAATGCATGCAGAAGAAAAACCAACTAAACAAAACATTCAAATAAAAAAAATTAATACAAAATTTTAAAAAATAATTATACAATTGTAATATTAATTAATCAATATAATTTTTCAAAGAAATATTGGAATTTATAAAAGATCAATACAAAGGGCACAAACAAATTTACAATACTTGATCCATAAGATTTTTAAAAGATCTAAGAAACTCATTTGCCAGAGAACATGGAAGACCAGAAAATTTGTAATTCTTAGAACTATGTAAATGAGTTAATAAATTTGATGACCATTTAAACAATATTTTATGACTTCGTGCCATACACCGCTTTTGAAATATATATGTAAATCCAGTGAATGATGCAATTTTGTCCAGTATTGTTTTCATGCAGAGGTGGCACCAAGATTTGGCGACGGTCGGTCGCCTAATGTAATATACTAAT
>NW_022739691.1:0-918 GCF_011630105.1 Anneissia japonica
AAAATAGGCATCAATAAGATGGTAAGCAGCACGTATGTTCCTAACGAAATATAAGTAAATATAGACATTAATACGATAAAAAAAATCATACATCATACACAGTTGACGTATTATAGGAACATTATTTTATTTGGCACGAATATTTCGTCCTGTCCTCAGGACTTTCTCAACGTGAATAAGACAACATTAAAAAATAAAGACTGGGTGAAACAATAGGTAAATAGTTTATGTTACATAGTATGAGATTGCTAGGGTGATTAAGAGATTATTTCTTAGTGAATTTGTAGCCACTAGCAAAGCCTAGATCTTTGTTGAGTCCGTTAATATGTGATTTGATACGCATGATCCAACGTAATTCGGAGCAACGTCTATCTCTTGTAGATTTGTAATTAAAGCCTAATATGATAAAATGTAAATTGTCTATGGAGTGCCCTTGTGAGTTAAAATGGTCGCTCACAGGAAACCCTTTACTCTTATCTCTAACAGATTACTTGTGATTATTTAACCTTAATCTAAGTTTAGTACTGGTCTCACCAATATAATTGCCTATATTACATTTGTCACAATATCATGTACACAGCATTCGAGATATTACAATCAAGTCGGGGAGCGGATTATTAAATTCGCCCCAGGTATATAAAATATCTCATCTGTGGTTATTATAGAACATAGCTTGCACCTCGGTTTCAGACATGGTCTGTTCCCATGTTAGTGGGTAGGTGACCGTAACTTGGATGATGTTAACAAACATTTTAAATTGGGCGGCTGGCGGCGAGCAATAATTGGTGGATTACAAAAGAGAGGTTCAATGTTAGGATCGTGTTTGAGAGCATTATAATCTTTCTTAAGCATATTGGTAAATTAATTATGCTTAGGTCTGTGATCTAAAATTATGGGAATTCTATCATTCTTAACGTT
>NW_022739692.1:0-1053 GCF_011630105.1 Anneissia japonica
AGTTCAAATCTAGTTGGTGATCCGCTAACGTTAGCGGATCACCTCTTGTTATTGTCAGAGATCTTCTTTTTTTTGGTGATCCGCTAACACTAGCGGATCACCTCTTGTTATTGTCAGGATCATCATCATCATCTTCATCTTTTTTTTATTCTACCTTTCTCCCTTTTTCTGTTCGCACGATATCTCAAAAACTGCCACGAGTTACGCAAAATCGCTGTCAGCGAACATTTGGCTTTGTCTAGAATAGTCATGGTAAGCTTTTCAACGCGCTCAGTCATGCGTGACGTCAACTACGCGCAATTTTGCGTTTTTATATTATCGATCATATCAGCCTAACCAATTGCCATTTAGAAATCGTATTAAGTGAGCATTAACTTTGGGTTAATGTTGAATGTACTATACCCTAATTTGACGGGTGCGCGTCACTACGTGCGCGTACGCGTGCGTCAAAAATTCAAAATGCTCTAAATCACTTTTTGACTAAATTAGAGCACGTTTCAGGCCATTTTGAGCATTTCAAAATTTTTCATAATTTTCCACTACGCGCGCGCACTTTTACTTGCGCAGTACGTATGGAAGTTAGAAATTAGGTTTTTTTTTACATATTTTGGGTTCCTGACATTGTTTTCACAAATTTGCATTCTTTTCGGTCATCTTTTGGCCAATAGCAATGCCGTACGTGTGCATCAAACATAGGTATCTTTGCGCGTATTTGTGCAGCTATACAGTAAAATTATGATAAAATCAGACCTATTTTTAATCAGTTATAGCTCCTTAGGTTGAAAGGTGACCCCCAATTTTTATTACATATTCTGAAAGCACATAAGTTGTAAATATGATTTAAAAGATCATAATGGCTGATTGGACATTGTGACGTCATCATATTGGCATCTGAATTCAAGGAAGTGAATTATAGCTATGACGTCATTTTTGAAAATACGCATTTCAGCGTATCTCGCTTATCCTTGGTCGATCGTCTTCCAACTTTAAGTATGTTATAGCTGAGACAATTCTCTTTCATATATTTGACCCCTTTTTACAATTTGATGACGT
>NW_022739693.1:0-1764 GCF_011630105.1 Anneissia japonica
ATACGGTATATAGGCTATTAATGTATCAATAAAATATCTAAGCAAATAAAGGTCAGAATAACCGAAGTATTTTCTTTATTGAAGGTTGGTTACAGCTACAATTGAACTGGGAACGTCTGCTATCAGCAAGGTCGCTTCAGTAATCAACTGAAAAATGAAATGAAGTTTTTAAACTTAACATACAGTACTGTATTTATTTTGTAGTTTTGAAATAAAAGCTATGACCAGAATATTTTTTAACCGTGTTTGTACTTTTATAATACTGATAAATATCATAGGCCTTCATAAAAACAAGTAATACGTGAATGGCGTGTACTTACTGTATTACATTTACTCAGTTGTGCTTAAAAATTCCTATCGAAATACGGTCTTAATTTTATTTATATAGTTATATTCTCGCTATGTATTATGATTCATTCATTGTGTTGTGTAAATATATTTACTGTCATTTAATTGCATATTTACACAGGAAACAATACAATGGTTAGCTTGGCCTGAGTAAGTTGTAACAGGCAACAGTGAAGTTGGTATAAAGAGTAGGCCTACGTTTTAACGATAAAGTACGGTAGGTAGGCAAGTAGGCTAAAAATAGATGAATTGCCTAGACTATTGTTCCAAACATAACAGGCCTAGATATAGGCCATGCATAAAAACAATAAAGAAATATTTTAAGGACAAGGAATAGTTAATTCATAAGCTATCTCTCTGTAACAGGCAAAAGCCTAATATCAAGTTACTAGTACTGCAGGTTGCCTAGTAACGGTGAATTCAGAAACGTTCCTGTAAGTAGGTTCCCACGATACTACAGTATTCAGAAGGAGAAGCAAACACGAGGTTAATCACCTCTTATTCTCTTTGAACGCCGCCAACTCAGGGAATGTAGACACGCGTTGCTGCTATGCAGTACAGCATGGATATCTCCATGAGTACAGTAACGCGGCAAGATAAAGACAGAATAGCTGCCTGATTGTTTAGGGAAGATTTGTTTTCTATTGAATTTTTGGGAGATAAGTAAATTTCCGGGAGATTTTTGCTTGCTTGCGGGAGACCATAACAATTTCCGGGAGACTCCAGAGAGATCCGGGATACTGGGGACCACTGGAAAATTATTATATTGAATTTACTTTACGGAATTCATTCCCCCATAAATTTTTGGTAGAGTCCTCGATTAATTGAATGTGCTTCACAGCAAAACATGTGCTTTTGATCGGCTACCTTCCAGACAGACGGTTGAAAGTAAGCGACATGCTTACACTCCGTGATACATAATAACATTAGAATACAAAATCTGGCTAAATAAAAACAATAATAAACATAATATAATATGGTGATGCTAACAAATAACAAAATGTTCAATCATTATTAATTAACCATTTAATACTAAACATAAACTTTATTGGCTTCGCTTCCAACACGACGATAACAGCGGGCACATTGTATACGTGGTTCCTTAACTGAGAAGGAATCTTTCTTTTCTCACGCTCTTAAACTCTTAATACTGTTCATTAAGAAGGAATCTTTATTCTCTCACGCTCTTAAACTCTTACTACCGATATGACCAATAATACACAACAGTCGATTTTGGTAAGAATTCCAGTGAATAAAAAAAAAACTGTTCGTCATTAATTATGTTGTTAAACAGACGACATCGTGAATCGTTGCCTTTATCAACAACTATTATTATTGTATCATAACAAACTAACACACAGGACACAAGTTACAGCATTATATTTGGTTTCAAACTCATAATATTCACAACCATTA
>NW_022739694.1:0-515 GCF_011630105.1 Anneissia japonica
ATATATACATACTTTTATAAATACATATATATATACTTATATATGTATATATATAAGCATGTATATATGTTATAATGTATATATGTATGTGTATATATATATATATATTATATATATATATACATACATATATATGCATTATAACATATACATACTTATGTATATATACACACCTATACATATATACATATATATATATACACACATATATACATATATATATATATATACATAATATATAGACATATATACGTATATATATATATATATATACATAATATACATACTTATATATCTACATATATACACATATATATACACACATATATATACATACTTATATATATACATATATACACATACATACCTATATATTTTATATATACATACTTATATATATATATACATATACATACTTATATATACGTATATATATTTATATATACATATTTATATATATATATACACATACTTACATATATACTTATATAGGCCTATATATATACTTATATATA
>NW_022739695.1:0-2186 GCF_011630105.1 Anneissia japonica
TAAGCATCTATGGATGTTTACAATTTGCAAATTATTACGATGTCATTTCTCCTATTACTATTACTAAAGTATCTACTAAAATTGTTTATTTCAAATTCTTAAACTTATCATGTTTTGAAAAATTATGTCTTGAATAATTAATTGCTTTTATTTTCTGCTTAGGAAAAGACTGCTTGTTAAAATGTGAATAACAGTACTGTATCCTCATGATGCTATAAATCCTTCTTAATTTGAATACATTACATTCTTTCTAGATCTTCTTACTGTACTTTCCTCTTTAGCTTAAGCAATTTAGATGTTCTCTCGTACTATTGATTTATTTAACTCAAAAGATAGTAAATTATGTGCAATTAGTAAAAATACCACAAATGCCTTTTTCTAAGTGCATTTAATACAAGGTACTTCAATGGAAAATTTATTTCAAACTTTCCAGTTGCTGATGTGATAATATGGAATCCATTAATTATAATTTTTGGTGAAAGTTTAATAATTTTAAATTAGATATTATTTGGTAAATTCTGTATTTAAATAATTCTCTGTATCTCATTCCATTAATATTTTGCCTTTTATATATTGTTATATGAAATGACCAATAAACTTTATGTTGTATCAGCGGGAAAATTATTTATCATAAGCAATTTCCTTTGAAATATCTACTCTCCATCTCTATAAAAAAAAAAACACTTTACCCAATTCAAAAATATCATTTTTATTCCATACTTGACTAGCAGTTTTGAATAATAAAATTTGTAATCTTCGTTTTTACAAAGTTTTTAATAGTTAGCATTAACAAAAGAACAACTTCTTTTAAACCAAGTTGTGGGGTTTTCATTTTGCTTTATTTTATTTTTACATGTATTATGTCAGTTCATATCTTTGTATTGTTCAAATTACTGTACCATATTGATCAGGTCCTCTAAGCAAACTGGGTCATCACCCTCATAAAACTGTGTTGAAAATATTAATCTTAATCCAACAGCTTGAATGGTAATAAAAGAGATAAGATACCATAGTCACATACTAGAAAATTACATTAGCAAAACAAATTAAACAGCAATAAATATTTCAATGTGGTCAGAGAAAATAATAAAAGATTTTTTTTTTCTATTTCTTACAATGACTCACCACGTACAAGACAAAAAAATCTGTGTGTCTCAATGATAGTGACTTCTGCTAAGTCTGAAGGACCTCGGATTAGAAGACAGAGCTCTTTAACCACAAAGTTACAGCTTTTTATTATTTATTTTGGATAAAGAAAAATAAAACCAAAAATCCACCAAGGGATCTCCAAGGCAGAAAAGAACATGATCAAAAAACAAGAACTGAATTTAACAAAAAAACACAAACAGGGTTAAAACAACATTATTAGGCCTACAGTATACATAGTACTAGAAATTGCAAATTGCAAGTGAAGTGCTGCGAAGTACAACTGCATAAAATGTTCTTCGAACAAAATTATTTATGCGAGTCAAGTGAAAATAATGAATAATAAAAATATAACAAATAATATGAGCACGACTCATTGTCTATATTAGAACAGCGTTGGTACCGTGTACAATAGTGTTTTACTGCAGTGACATCTCTCTGCTGGCGACTCGCTGCTGCTGGCGATGACTCGCTGCTGGCGAATCGATCTGCGCACGTGTATAAAATGGTATTTATTCCGAAAACACTATGCCAGTCTACAACAAGCGTCGCCTAAATTTAATAATTAGCACGTTGAAATAGGCTAATAAATATAGTAAAAACGCTGAATAGTAGTCCAGCATTGCGACATGCCGACGTTGGTACGAGTAGGTTAGTCTACAAACGTTGCCTAAAGTAATTGATTTTACCCGGCAGAACGAAAGAAGGAAACTCCGCTTTTCAGTTGTCTTAGGCGATTGTTTTTTGACAAACAATGACCTTTCAGAGGTCAAATTGCTGTCAAGAATATGAATTGGCTGCTTCGCAGCAAAAATACATAAAAATAAAAGTACACTGTAATAAATATTAAAAAAAATGTTTAATAATTTAAAAAAAAGGATTTTTTTTGTTTTAAATAATATAATACATACAATAATTTGTATAGGCATATATTCAATTACAGATCATTCAATTTTTAATTCCAACTACCTGTAAAAAAAAAAAATTATACTTGCAATTTATTTAATAGATCTTTTCAATGAACTTACTGTTATGACATA
>NW_022739696.1:0-664 GCF_011630105.1 Anneissia japonica
GAGATGCATAAACTTCTTATATCATTGCAGAAACTTTTTTTTGCCTGTTTAATCTATAAAAAAAACCAGGTGTAATTCAATGAAAGTACAGCATGCCATGCAATCAATGATTTAGTTCTTTACTTCAATCCACAATTTACAATGAAGTCAACAGCTTTAAAAAGTGAAATGGCATAGTAAATTCAAACTCCAACAAAAACACCCCAGCTGCCGATCAAAGAGTTTGTGCTTTATTTTCAATTTTAAACACTGCTTACATGTTATTTGGCGATACATCATTTTGTAGGACTCAAGGCGCTGAATAAAATGCTACTCTCACACAATATAAATAGTGCTAATATGGAGTGTCAAATTCGCCACTGACTATGTAAATTTAGCCATCTTACACAGGCATTAGTAAAATGTGTGTAAATCAGCAAAAAGTTATTGAGATTTGTCTCATTGGAAGAGATGATTAGAGAGCAAGTTACCTTTAGCACAGCATTGAGGAATTGGACTACCATTGCCATACTTGCTTACACCCATGGGTTTAGAAGACTCTGCGCTAATTATTATCCTGGAATGTAGGTAAGAATGGCCCTGGAAAAAATGGCCCCAGAAAAAAATGGCCCCGGAAAAAATGGCCCTGGAAAAAATGGCCCCGGTAAAAATGGCCCCATAAGAC
>NW_022739697.1:0-673 GCF_011630105.1 Anneissia japonica
TGTCGCGGTAAATCACCGTCCGCGGCTGCAGGACGTCCATCGCAAGCAATCGGATGAACTGAGGATGAGAAGGAGAACGAAGTTCACCGTTGCTAATACTGATACCGGGTGCGATCTTGTTCTTCTTCTTCTTCTTCGTCGGTCGAAGACTCGAATACGTCCGTTCGATGTGCCGTCCTACCTCGTTTTGCGAACGACACGTCCTGATCGCGAGAATCTAAGTAACTGTCCGAACGTTTCGTTGCAACGGCGTCCTTCTCGCCTCTCGGCATGATGAGGGGAACGCGCTCTTCGACGTCCATCGTCAATCGCTTCCCGTCGTCGGACGCCACTGCTCTGCCCCCGAACGCCGTGACCAGTCGTTGCCGCTCGTCTTTGCTGGAAGTTCGATTTTGTTCGACCTGTACTTGCAAAATCTGAGCGCGGACGTTACGAAGGACGACAACGTCTTCGGATCGTCCACCATCGAGTGCACGTGTTCGACGACGATCACGTTCTTGTGTTCGCTCTCGTTTCCGAACTTGACGTCTCCGATAACAAGGTCGTCCCGGTAGAGTAGGTACACAGACTTTTTGCCGGCCCGTTTGAGAGACAGGTGCTTCGCGTCGACGTTGGATACCCTACTGCAGGCGACGACGGCGGATGCGGCGTGGAGCTCGGAGAGTCGACGGTA
>NW_022739698.1:0-919 GCF_011630105.1 Anneissia japonica
GGTCGATCTCCTTCAGTCGGGAATCGTTCAGCGGTCTTCCGAAGAGCAGCTCGCGTTCCACGCACTGTTTGCACAGGTCGGAATCGAAGTCGTCCACGTGTCTGAGAACGGTGTCAAGAAACGTTCGTCCGGTACGTCGGAGGGATTCCGGCGTTTGAAACTGAGTGTTGCAGCAGAACGAAGGAGAGAATAGCTGGAATTTGCGGGGGCGATCGTCTCCGCCCGCTTTCGCGTCGTTCGGAACTGTGAACTTGACCAACGGAAATCGATCGTTGCTGTCCACGATGAGAGATTCCTTCAGCTTCAGATTCTCGATCACCGTCGACGAATCGGATCTGATGCCGTATATCCTTCCAGTGTGGTTCAGGTTGTTGGTCGACGTGTGCATCGGGAGGCTGTTGCGCTTCCTCCACACGACAGCCTGGTGCAGCTGGTAGTTGAGGGAGGTCTTCGTGCGAAGGTCGAAGTTGCCTCTCGTCGTGATGTTCGTCGATCCGGTGGACGCGAAGAACAGGGCCGTCGATCCTCTGCTCAGAGGCGACTGGAATTCTATCATGTCGTCCTGCAGCTTCGTTCCCCTCAGGTGAATGGAGTGCACGCGCTCTCGACGATCGTACGGATACCGGTGCGCGATGGTCTGCGATGAAACGAGGTTGACTAGGAAGAAGTTGACGGCCGCTCTGCCGCACGTGGACTCGACTCGGACGTGCATCCTCTCGATCTTAATCGATTATGGGTGAGAGTAAGGTCGATCATCGGACGCCGTTTACTAATATCTCCCCGAAAATTCTGTCGACTTCGCCGGCGGAGGCGAACGTTGCTGCGTCGGTCGGTCTTCGTTCGAACGCAGAGTTGGCAGGCTTCCTCGGTTCGAGATCGGAGAGAGTATGCTCGATCTCCGTATGCCGTTGATTAATAT
>NW_022739699.1:0-614 GCF_011630105.1 Anneissia japonica
GCCATATGTTTGCAGATGACCTCAAGATATATAAAATAATTTCCAGCCTTGAGGACTCGCATGCACTCCAGGCCGACCTTGACAAACTCGGACATTGGGTTACCAATTGGAAAATGTCGCTGAAGTCTGAGAAATGCAAAGTACTCTCTTGTACACTTAAAACTAAACCAATTAATTTTAAATACATGATTTCTAACGAGGTACTTGAAAATGTTGAATGGCATAGAGACTTAGGCATTTTTATTGACAAAAAAATAACGTTTGCTTTTCATGTTGACCATGTCGTTGGCAAGGCCAACAGGTTACTTGGGCTCATGTGGCGCAATTGTCATAAATTTCCTCCAACCACAAAAATTGCACTTTATAAATCCCTTATCCAACCTTTATTTGATTTTTGTTCAGTTATCTATAATTCCATATCTGACACACGATCATCTAGAATTGAAAGAATTCACGGTAAGTTTTTACGTTTTCTCTGCCCAGAAACATGTTGGCCTTGCCAAACTCCTATTATTTCTCCTAAAATTAAAAGACAAATTAATGACCCACTTTTTTTATATAAGTGTTTAAATTCAATGTTTACCTGTAATATTGTTTCTAATTTCTATCTTAAT
>NW_022739700.1:0-703 GCF_011630105.1 Anneissia japonica
TGCTAATAAGGTCGGCAAAATGGCACTTCCGGTCATTTTTGAAGAAAATGTTTCATTAGGATAAATAGAAACATGCATGTTCTGAACAAATTTAAGAAAGAATCAACTTTCTACGACAAGTGGTTACGAAGATATAAGTACCCTACATTTTCAAAACTGATTTGCATATTTAACTAATTTGCATATGAAGATGTGCGTAAAAAAATTGGCGACTCATTTTATTGGATTCAGCATACTTCAAAGTATATATTTCATCCAAAAAACTAAAATGATCACAAAAATTCCACGGGAACCCATTTTTCGACATATGCCCCCGGACTAAAGGAAAGAAAAAGAGAAGAGAAAAATAAAGACAAGAATAAAAAGGAAGATATCATAATGACCAGACTCACAACACCCTGCAACCCATTCTCCACTTCAAAAACTATCATAACTCCTTTGATCTATGCTGCCCGATGGCGTAACCACTGGGGGACAAGGTGAAAATATCTATCTTTGGAAAATCTTCCCCACCCCTTTATAAATGCCCTTTTCATCCCTTGAAGGTGCCTAAAAACTCAAATTTCCCGTGCTTCGCGCACATTTCTTGTTAATATGGGCCAATTTCCTCTAAAAATTGCACATTTTAGGGAGTTTTGATCAATTCCAACGAAAGTAGAATGAAAAACACCGGGGGACAAGGGGAAAATATCCATCTTTGGAA
>NW_022739701.1:0-1229 GCF_011630105.1 Anneissia japonica
AGGATTTTGGCAGATACCTTTAACTGACAGAGCGAAAGAAATATCAGCATTCGTAACACCACATGAGTTCTACCAGTACAAGGTAATGCCATTTGGCATGAAAAATTCGCCTGCTACATTTCAGCGAATGGTCAATATGATTATAGCGGGAATTGACGAATGCGACGCTTATATTGACGATGTTATTATATACACGGAAAGCTGGGAAGATCATCTACAGACCATCAAGGACCTTTTCGACAAGCTCACAGAAGCAAATTTGACTGTTAATTTAGTTAAAAGTGAATTCTGCCATGCTTCTGTAACATTTTTGGGACATGTTGTTGGGCAGGGGCAGGTTAAACCTGTTGAAGCTAAGGTCCAGGCTATTTCTGAATTCCCTGCACCTAATGGTAAAAAGCAATTGATACGCTTTCTTGGTATGGCTGGATATTACAGAAAATTCTGTAACAATTTTTCTGTTATTGCTGCCCCTTTAACTAATTTACTAAGAAAAAGGGTGAAATTTATTTGGTCAGACCAATGTCAACTCGCCTTTGACAAACTTAAAGCCGTACTTAAAAGCACACCCGTTCTTTCAGCACCAAATTTTCATATTGATTTTAAATTAGCCGTCGATGCTAGTGATATTGGTGCTGGGGGCGTACTTTTACAGGAAGACGACGATGGTATTGACCATCCTGTATGCTATTTCTCAAAGAAATTCAATCGTTATCAAAAAAATTACTCCACGATTGAGAAAGAGTGCCTTGCTTTAATTTTAGCACTCCAGCATTTTGATGTTTATGTATCTTCTTCTGTTAAACCCCTAACTGTTTTCAGCGATCATAATCCCCTCACATTTTTAAATAAAATGAAGAACAATAATTCAGCACATTAAGGGAAAAGATAACTTAGTCCCCGATGCTTTGTCTCGAGTCTAAATCATGAACCGTAAACAATTGATATGTTTGCTATTTGAAAATTTTATGATTCTGCTTGATTTGCATGTAATTCCCTATTAATTTTGAATTCATATATTATCATATATATTTTTATTTTGCTTAATTATTCTATTTTAGTTTTAACTAATGTATACTTTGTTTTACATGAATTTTGATTGCTTTTACTTATAATCTGTATTATCCTTTTACGTTGTGCTATATGTTCAACAATATTATTATATTTTGTTTTAGTATAAAACAAAGAAAGATTTATTGCATAAATCTTTCTTTCCTTTAAGGGGGGAA
>NW_022739702.1:0-2222 GCF_011630105.1 Anneissia japonica
GGTCTACCAGGCTCGCAAGAAACCCCAACATTCGCAGCCACGACTCGGCTGGGGAATGCGGAAGGGAAAGAAGCTGAGTGATTGCTAGCTGGCACTTGCGGATCCGACCCGTGGAGGGGAACGCCACTGAACTAACAAGATCGATGTGCGCCCCCAAATACAGCGGAAGTTGCGTGGGAACCAAAACTGATTTCTCCCGGTTGATAATGAACCCTACTGATTCCGTCATGTCTAAGACAATGCTGAGATGATGCAACAGAGTTGCTCGGGAATTTGCGACCTCGAGCCAGTCGTCTAGGTACATGAAAATACGTATCCCTCTTGCGTGGAACACTGCACCTAGGGATTTTACCACCCGTGTAAACACCCGAGGAGCCGTGGATAGACCGAAGGGAAGAGCTTTGAACTGATACGTACGACCGTCCAGACGGAAACGCAGCCATTTGCGATCTTCTGGGAAAATAGGCACGTGAAAGTAAGCATCATTGAGGTCTATAGTAGCGGCCCAGTCCCTGGGCATGAGCCCCTGGAGAATAAGAGCGAGAGTGTCCATGCGGAATTTTTGCGGTCTGATCCATTGGTTCAGCCGCCGCAGATTTAGGATAGGGCGCCATCCGCCTGACGATTTTTCTGTCAGGAAGAGTGTGGAAACGAACCCCTTGTCTTCGGTATTCGGAACAACTTCGACTACAGCCCCTTTCAAAAGAAGGTCATTCACCCCTGAAAACAGGGCTTCCCTCTTCTCGGGGGAGGCTGCAATGGACGTGTTCATCCCTCCGTACGCAACCGGAGGGGAAGTAAACTCTATCTGGTACCCACGGGATATAGTCTGCATGATCCAGCTGTCCGGAGACAGCCGTTCCCATTCGTGGGTGAAAAGCATCAGCCTCCCCCCTACCGGGCTGGTCCCTCCTTCCACTGAGGAACCGGGCCCCCCACCATGAACATCAGGAACGAGGGCCACCACTCCCCCGCCGCCGAGCCCTGTCGGCTGAGGGAGCAGCCCGGGCGATTTGTCGATTGGTGGCAGGAGCAGGAGCAGGAGCAGGAGGGACAGCGGCTGCGGGCTGCGGGAGGGAATGCAACAGAGGCTGTTGCTGCTGGGGCTGATGTGACGGCCTCGCGAACGCCCAGCGCTGGGAACGCGCTGAACGGCGGTCACGGCGCGGGAACTTAGCCTTAGTCTGATGCCGCGCTTCCAACTCCCTAGCCCAAGCCTCTTCTTTGGCCGCGAACTGGCCAAAGAAGAGGTCCTCTGCCCCAAAAGAGGGGCAGTCTAAAAAACTGATCAAAATGACCGTGGCTGATTGTCGTCGCCCGGAGCACATTAGCCCTCCGGGCCGCGCCGGCAGCCTTGGCGATGGAACTAAACTGGTCCGAAATAAGGCCAATGCCCACCAATGCCAATGGTGTCCGGGACGAGAGTTGGGTTAGCGTCAGCATCAGACAAGAAGGACAAAGCAAACCCCGCCCCATTCACGGCGCATATGCCCTCCCGAGCCGTGCGGTCCACAAAGGCCAAAGCCTCCTCAGCCGGGCCCTGAGCTTTGTTAGAAAACAAAGCCTTAGAAGTAGAAGAGAGCTTCTAATCCTCCCACAGTCTGCCCTTGGTAGCGCAAGGAATGGGCGGCGCCTGAATGAACTGCTTAAACTGGTCCTCGGGGACCAGAAAAGCAGCCGTAAGACGCCGCGACGTGGCAACCGGCTTGGATTTCGCTTGGGAATTCAGGCGAAGGATGAGGTCCGGGTGGAGTCCCACAACCGGGACAGGGTGGGCGGGATGCGCAGGAGCCGGCGGCCCCCACAGACCCACCCCCAAAACCACCCCAGCACGGAGTCTCAAAAGAGACCCCCAAATGATCAAGGATGGGCGGCATCGCCCGGGCCACGAGCTGAGAGAGATCGGAGTATCTTGTCAAGTTGAAAATAAATCCAAGGCAAAATAAGAACAGAATTGCTTGAAAAGACTGCTAGTAATTTCAAAGGCTAGAGTGTATCCAACTTCGAACAACGTCGAAAAGGGAATGAGGACGTTTGTTAGGGAGACGGTTCGCACGTGGCGCCTTGGGTCGGACTGTTCCATTTTTTTTTCGAAGGGGTGTTCCGTTTTGAGAACAATGGCAATTAGTCGGTTATCCAGGTAAGTATTCACGAAATAGACTTGAACAAATTGAAGTCACAATTCAGTGGACCTATCTGCTAAGCCCTGCCCATATAGTTGC
>NW_022739703.1:0-676 GCF_011630105.1 Anneissia japonica
CTTTAAGAAAAAGAAAGAGAAGTTAAGGGCAGAAAAACTAGCAAGGGTAGTATTAAGTATATCAAAATCAATTATTAATTGTTCTACCACAGAAAAAACTTGATCATCCTCAGTGGATTAAGGAGCGAAGCACAAGAATGGGAAAGGAAAAAAACTGTCCCTTATATATCGAAATGCGACATGTTGCATTCTTCACTGAGTTTAAGATTAGTTTAGATTGATTATGGGTACTGTTACACATACTGTACAGTTATTCCTTTAAAATGGAAACATCCCTTTTAGTTGTAGCTCTAGAATAAACACAATTGGTGTTTTTCAATTTTTATAATTTTTTTATTCTTCATTAAACTATATTTAATTTAATATGGACAACAACAGTAATAATAATAATAATATTATTTATATAACAAAGGCAATGATAACAGTAAATAAAATATTTAGTCCAGAATAATACAGTACTGTAGTATTAAATTTTAACAATGTAAACAATAAATACAAATATGAAAATGTTATTAATCATAACATGTGGACATTTAATATTGTGTCTATTAAGAAATGATGATGTCGTTAGTTACAATTTTTAAATGTATATCGAATTTACTATCCTTTCCAAAATGAAAACGAGCATAAAAATCATATCACAGGAGAAGTATGTAAAATATGGAGTAAAACAGAA
>NW_022739704.1:0-522 GCF_011630105.1 Anneissia japonica
TTCTTCTTTGCAATCGAAAATTAAAAAAAAATAAGTCTTACATCGAAATTGTCGTACACTTTGTCGTTTTTTTAAAAATTTGCTTTGATCGTGTCACCCAACAGCCTGCATATGTCTTTTTATAGGAGCGCAAATATTTTCAGAGCTACCACTCTTTCAGCTACCACGATAAAGTGCGCATGTACACATATTTTTTTAATTAACTTTTCCTGTAGCCACTGATGTACAACATATTGGGTCGTTTTAATATAAACGTTTCGTGGCAAAACAACGTATGTTTGCATGTTTGAAACTTAGTAATAAGTTTTTGAAATTGTGAATGATTGTATATTTGTATATATTGGGATTTTAATTACAACCATTCGATTATTGCACAGTTATTAGCGATATTCACATATACGTTGTTTTGCTTTAATGAACATCAGTAACGAGTTTTTTTGCCAAACTCCATCGGCTGAAAAACAGTTTTTGAATACCAAAAGAGTCAAAACAAAGTATGTTCATCGTATATGCGTTGTAACC
>NW_022739705.1:0-1067 GCF_011630105.1 Anneissia japonica
CATGCATCAAACAAGGCAGAGTTGGGCTGTGGATCAGGAATAAATAAAATAATCTTGTAATTCATATTTTCATTAATTTATCATATTTTTTATTAATTTATATTATGAAAACAAATTGATGAGAATTCTTTGTACAATCTATATCATAAATGTAACTAAAAATACAAAAAATAGAAAGAAACAAAAATTAAAAGCAATTTCAAAAATAAGTCATCATTTATTTATTTTGAAATTTATTATGATAGTGGCTTATAATAATCTCTTACTTCTTGTTCCTTAGAGCTGAGAGACTATAATTACTTTTTTCCATTACCGTTTAGAAATCACCGAACACAAAGCAAAATAGGGGTGTGATGTTTTGCTCTACCTGACGCGTTATCGTACCAAATACTCAGTACGTTAACAAATACTTGGGAAGTAAAATACTTATACAGTAAAACCTTGATTATACATACGGTACGGGACTGGAGGACACACATAAATCAGGGTTTCATAAAATCAAGGTTGTGTTAAATTTGTAGAAATCACCAAACGCAAAGTAAAATAGGGGTGTGATGTTTTGCTCTACCTGACGCGTTATCATACCGAATACTCAGTACGTTAACAAATACTTGGGAAGTAAAATACTTATACAGTAGAACCTTGATTATACATACGGTATGGGACCGGAGGACACACATAAATCAGGGTTTCATAAAATCAAGGTTGTGCTAAATTTGTGGTGACGTTTGACGTAATACGCAAGTAGCCCTCAATAAACGTATGTTATGAATGAATGATGTTACCAAACGCCTGTACCAAGGCCTAAAACGTACAACTGTAAGCCTACGAATTAAACCATGTGTTTAGTGTTTTTATTTATTACTTTACAACATCATAATAAAGTGATTAAATAAAACCAAGTGTCTTTATATCTTTTAATTAACTGGAAAAAAAAAAGAAAAAAGAAGGCTGGTATGGTATGGGCACCTGCTCCGCTTAGATGAACACACTCCAGCTAGAATGGCATACCACGAAGCAGAGCGAAAGGTAAAACGTCCGCAGGGGCGGCCGACAACAACATGGAT
>NW_022739705.1:1073-1810 GCF_011630105.1 Anneissia japonica
ATGGATGGCCAACATCAAGAAGGAAACCAGATTTTTCACACACGGGTCTATGCACGCACTTGCTCAAAAACGCACCGAATGGCGGAAATTAGTGAGATGCGCGATGTCTAACGACGACTAGCGTTCAAGAAGAGAATTAACTGAAGGACATGAAAATATTGTAAAATAACCTATACGACAAAGGTAGCCTAACCCTGGTATTCTTAAAACAAACTTTAGTCGTAGTTGGAGCTAAAACTTAAAAATTACGTCATTTCGTATTCTCAAAACAAACTTCGACTAGCACTACGACTAAATGACGCAAACCTCGACTAAAGCGACACCTCCGCCGATTTTTTTAGTCAGCCTAGGGTCAGGCTAAATCAACGACTTGAAATTTTTACCGACTAAAAACGTGTTTTTGTAACTCACGATACGCAGAAAATAATAAAAACGATTGTAAGTAGCTCTGATGTATCTTTGGTGTAGTCAAGAAAGAAGACAGTTAAGTTTAGCTTTCAAAACTTTAGCTGTTAAATGCAAATACTTTGCATATGGTTTGTTATTAGTATTGAAATAATAAACAGACAGAAACTAACAAATCTCTTTTTACATTACGGTGGCCCTGAAAAGTGCAGTTTGTTTTGAGTATTTTTCGGGTTTTTGTCGAGTCAAATGGTCAAGGGGTTACCAAGGCCGCCGCAAGCTACAGCCATAATATCGGCGCTGGTTCGAAGGGCACGCTTGCATATGGTTCT
>NW_022739706.1:0-818 GCF_011630105.1 Anneissia japonica
TTCCCTTTATGGTTCTAATGACGAATGTATAAGGTTGCAAGGCAAGAGCCCACCTCATTAATCTACCATTGGCAGCTTTACTTGTTTTTAGATACGTTAATGGTTGGTGATCTGTTTCTAAGACAAATTGACGCCCATATAAGAAAGTTTCAAATTTCTTAATCCCCCACACAATCGCTAAACATTCCTTTTCGATCGTCGAGAAGTTCTTCTCCCTTGAAATGAGTTTTTGACTGGCATACGCAATCAGGAATTTTTCGTTACTTCTTTCTTGTAGCAGAACTGCCCCTAGCCCTATGTCAGATGCATCTGTTCTCAGAATGAAACCTTTAGTTAGATCTGGAAGATGTAAAATAGGGTAGTTAGTTAATCTCTCCTTCAGTAACCTAAAGGCATTTTCGTGTTGTTGCTCCCAACGTAACTTTTCCGGTTCCTTATTCCTTGTTAAATCTGTAAGGGGTGTTGCGATGGTTGCGTAATTCGGCACAAACTTCCTGTAATAATTTGTTACTCCTAAAAACGACCTAAGTTGTTTCTTTGTTGTTGGAGGACTAATACCTAAAATGCTTTCTATTTTCTTGGCCCTTGGAAGCATACCATTTTCGACCACATAACCGAGAAATTCAACCTGTTGTTGTCCCACAAAACATTTACTTGGTCTAGCAGTCAATCCGGCACCCCGTAACCTGCAAAATAACTCTTCAATAGACCTTACATGTTTCTCCCAAGTTGTGGAATAGATTAATACAGTACCGATTACAGGACCTTCTACATCTCCTCGCGTGGGCCACGAGAGTGATTGGCGTGGGACTCGCGAG
>NW_022739707.1:0-1158 GCF_011630105.1 Anneissia japonica
ATTGGCACAACAAATCCGCTTTTTGTAATGTGATATAATTCTGCAACATTATTTATTTATTTATTCTGGGGAACTTGTTTAGTAGAAAATCTACTGTTCTCCCAAAGGGCCCAATACAATAAAGACAACAATCGCATTCATTAAAAACAAGTAACATACAGTACAGAAACCGGATAAAATACAGTAAAATCTCAATCGTAAAAATTAAAAAAAAAATTGTTATAATTGAGCTAAAAAAGATAATCTAAACATTAAATATATAGGTAGATAAAACAGTCAAAATTGGCTAATTATTAGAAATAGTATTAAACGATTGCTGCCCTTTTGGGCAAACCTCCTCCTCCTTGATTCCGTCCGACATTAAATGACATATGTCCCGAAAAGCTGGTTCTAGCTGTTTTTAGTCACTCAGCCTGGCACAATATTGTATTATATCATAATCTAGAGAGGAATTTAAAAATGGACATTGCTATCACATAAATTTACCAATATATTTGTATATTCAATGTTTTTCAGATCAATCATAACTCGGCATAATGAACATAAACTGCATAAGTTTCAGCAAAGCATGAGGATGCGATTAAGTTCTGAATCTTGTGTTGCCTATAGTTCTCTTTCATTGCTTGACTGAACTTGACTGTACACTGTATCATTTCATTTTCATTTTATTTCACTTTTATTTAACAATTTTATATTCATATAATAACAAAAAAAACATGATGATCAAAAGTATTAACAAGAAAAGGTAGATAAAAACAATTAGCTGCATCTACAACACACGAATACATTCTCAAAATTTACTACATTAAAAGAGAACTAGCAAAATGATTTTTTGTTCTAGAGGGGAATTTTAATATGCCATTAATAATAGAATAAACCTTAAAATCGTTTTTTGGCAATTTCTTATGAAGCTATAGGCCATTATATACTATTTAATCGTGACGTCACTGGCGAAAAATTAACAAAAGATCGTGCAAATAAAACCGCGTAGGGTATCCGCCGCGTACGATCTTTGCGTGCATGTTGTAACCATGGTTGTAAATCATTTGTTGACAACGGCTTATGCAGTTATAGGCCTATGACTTGATATGCGAGTTACAACAACCATGGTTACAGCATGCACGCAAAGATCGTACGCGATGGATACCCTACGCGGCG
>NW_022739708.1:0-502 GCF_011630105.1 Anneissia japonica
CTAAGTAAATTTGGATTTTACTAGGTTATTATTTTAACATTTCTAGTTCATCGATTATATTATAGTACCTGTAGTTTGAATTAAAATTAGGTTTGTTTCAAATATTTAGGGTTCCTATATTCCGAACTTATAGGGTTATCATCTTGTTCTCGTGTTTATTTTTCCTTTGTATACATTTGAATTTGTATTTTATATTGACGTTTTATAAGAGCAATGATATCAAACAATCAAATAGTTTGACATGGTAGTTACCTAAAATGTTACGATCATCATCTGTTTGTGCGGGGATGAGACAAGTGGCCATATATTGCTTATTTAACCTTTCTTGAGTTCGGGAAAAATACTTACAAAATTCAAAATGTTGAGATAACGATAATTACAGAAACAAAACATGATATGATGAGACAGGAAAATCAGGTGAAAACGAGGCTGATCGCTTTTTTCAGTAGCTTGGTAGCATTTTCTAACCAACTCATTAATATTCAAGACCAGTAATTTTTGG
>NW_022739709.1:0-1085 GCF_011630105.1 Anneissia japonica
CGCCTACTTATCAGATGGTTTTTAACTGTGTACATGACACAATTAAAAACAATCTGATAAGTAGGTGATCTTATCAGATTGTTTTAATTGTGTACATAACAGGCGCTCCCAGGCTATTGATATGATTTGTGCAAATGTTTCATTCCGAGTATGAAAATCAACAGAGTAAAGCCGGCCACACACTATGCGCAATGCGACGACTCGCACAAAAAGGATCATTTCTAACGACGATCTGTTCTGTTCACGTCTACAGCTCACAGTTGGATATGTCATACGACGCAGTGATTGGCCAACTTTAAACAACTATAGTTTATGATTCATACCTCAAATTGCTTAGCAACACTGTCTGTAAGGATGTACTTGACATAACAGTCAACATAACTTTGCCGGTTCTGAAAAAAAGTTAAAATATAAATTTAAATATGTTTGATGCAAATTAATTATTCATCATAAAAATGTGTTCTTGCGTTGATTAATTTACTGTTTGTCTGCTATTATCATGAAATGTCAGTGTTCAATTTTCAGAATTTCCTTTTTTAATTAAATCATAATCGTTCTGCATGGATTTTATATCTCTCAGAATTTTATAAGGTAATTGAAATTTTAATGTTTTAATGTCTTTTAATATACTGTTTATTCACTTTGAATTTTACTTTTTAATATTTAACAAAAAAAGATCAACATTTACTCTCTACAGTCTCAAAACTCTTGCAGTTTGTTCTAGCTCGTACAGTAACTTGCTTATCACTAAGGGTCTCTTCGTGCCTGAGCTACCTGGTAAACCGGTACCAGCTTCTCTCGTCCAAAACAAGGGCTGTATCAACCAGTACACCGGGGTAAACGACAGATGTACTGGGTTTTTTAAAGTGCACATGATTCAAATTGTGTACACTGGGCGTACTGTTTGTATTCATTATCTGAGAAGATTTGTTGCACCACCAGAACCATAGGCGAGCATGTCATTTGCACCAGTGCCGATATTCTGGACGTACAATGTGGCATACCTACCTTAGCCATTCGGCAATTCAAGTTTACCAACCACCCACCAACCCTTAAAATGTCTACCACCTATCCTTAGTTTTTTA
>NW_022739710.1:0-793 GCF_011630105.1 Anneissia japonica
ATAGGAGCGCAAATATTGTCAGAGCTACCACTCTTTCAGCTACCACGAGAAAGTGCGCTTGCACAGATTTCTTTAATTAACATTTCCTGTAGCCACTGATGTATATAGGGTCTTTTTATTATAAACGTTCCGTGGCAAAACAACGTATGTTTGCATGTTTGAAACTTAGTAATAAGTTTTTTAAATTGTGCATGATGGTACATATGTATATATTGGGATATTAATTACAACCATTCGATTATTGCAAAGTTATTAGCGATATTCACATATACGTTGTTTTGCTTTAATGAACATCATTAACGAGTTTGTTTTTTTTTTTGCCAAACTCCATCGGCTCAAAAACAGTTTTTGAATACCAGAAAAGTCAAAACAAAGTATGTTCATCGTTGATACGTTGTAACGTGACTCTGCAGAACGTAAGCACGACCTCGTTATAGATTATTACATTTTTTAGTTTACACGGAAAACGGAGTACCATCAATTGTATATAACATCGACACCAACATCATCTTATCCTTCAAACTAATCATGAAATTGGAAAGTCTCGTTCACACACGTAAAGCATTTGTTAACGAGCTAACTTGTCTGTGATTGTGTTTGACAAAGATAAACGAAAGGGGAAAACAATTTTTTGTTTCTTTCATTTTATTAACTTTAAATCTTTGAAAGGCGCTGTTATCTGTTCGACGACGGCGGCCGTCTTAGCAGGATCACCACGAGCAGGTTATCAGCTTGATCCCGTCCCTGTCCGATTTTAAGACACCCTCGCATAGGATGTCGGATCCTATCGCAT
>NW_022739711.1:0-946 GCF_011630105.1 Anneissia japonica
GTTCCTATGCTTGCAAGCATAGGAACCAAAAAAGGAGCCGGTGTTCACTTTGGTTAAAAAATATAGTGCGGCTGTCACCTGAATTAAATCATGGAGGAATAGTTTAGTCTAAATTAATTCCTCCATGATTAAATAATCTTCAAAAAAAAAAATTGCTTGATTTGAATTTTTTCTACATAGGCCTAGTACATGTATAAAGCAAAATATATTGCATTTCATTTTCAACTGATAATTCGAATGAAAAAAAAATCCCTTGTTAATTCAGTCTTCCAGAAAATTATAATTCGTATAGGGCCAGTGCAGTATTCAATTGTATCCATATGTGTTTCATTTTTATTGTTCAATAGAACTGCAAAACTATATTGAATTTAAGGTAGAATAGGACGCATCTCTCGCAAGACCAGTATAGAGAATAATGAAATAGCGGGTTTCACATGTATTTCTGCTTCATAACAAAATACGGCGTAAATTTTCTTCTAGTGTAACAAACAAAAACGGGGTTTAAACTTGTTTTAATTTCCACTTGAAACTGAAAATTAAACGGTTTTTAACTTTTGAATATGCGCTTTGTGATACACCTTTATATATTTTGTTTCACTCCCACATAATATATTATTCTATTATTAATATATTAATTCTCTTACTCAGTATTAGTATAATGGCAATCTACTGGATTCATAATCACCAACTGAATATTTTTCCTTCTCCTTGTACTTTAATTACTGTATCTACTTCACACCATGGAGAAATAAAATAAAACTGGAACTACAGGCCATCCATATTAATCCGTGTTAAGCCCTTACTTGTAAGATATAGAAAAAACAATAGAAAGTATTATATTATCAATAGATCCGACTTGATATCGCATCCCACACTGTGACCTCTTGTTTGAGCCCGGTTTGGGCTGATAATGGAAGTGTGCAGAGATCAGATGAATCAGTATACA
>NW_022739712.1:0-504 GCF_011630105.1 Anneissia japonica
GAGGAGCCAACTTGTTCCGTACATTAACTGGATCATCAATCCAAACTTTTTCGCCAACTTGGTATAGACGAAATCTTTGTTTCATGTTGTAATAGTGTTTTTGCAATACTAACAACGAAGTACGTAACCTAGCAACAAATGCAAAATGAATTAGCTGATTCACGCTCAGCGAGCGTAGGCATACACAGATGATATACGTGTACAGGTAGACGGACGAAATAACAAAATTATGGGGGATATACGAAATAAAGTACGTTAGGACGGAAACCATATAACCTACAAGGATATATATACCACAGGCTTTTAAAAAAAGTAAAAAAAATTATTATAGATACTGTGGCCTAGGGAAAATTGACACATGAAAAGATACAATCTTCGCTGCGCGTGATGTGGGATGAGTCTGGTCGGCTAGCTGATGATGAGGCTGCACACTACTGACGATGATGCGGCTCGGTTATCTCCGGTAAAAGAAGATAACGCCAGGTCACGGCACCAGTGTAACTC
>NW_022739713.1:0-943 GCF_011630105.1 Anneissia japonica
GGGGGGGGCGATGCCCCGAGGAGGGGTCAGATTTCCCCGACGAAAGCAAAGTGGGCGTGGTCGAGCTTCGAATAAAAGGTTTTGAAAGTGGTCCTGTGGGCGAAGCCCCCTAAACTTTAACAATTTAGGGGTTTCAAAGGCATATTTAATCGATTTTAGAGTCTACTAATATGTAAAAAATACATATAATTTTTTTTCTCCCCGACGAATTGTGCTTTTTCTCCCCGACGGAGGTGGGAGGGGGGAAGCTCTCCCCGACGCGGGGGCACTGGCCCCCACCCCCCGCTGGCGCCACCCCTGTGAATAGGCTTATTTTGCCATCGTTTAGTTGTTCCTAGGATAGGCTAGTGTAGTTGTCAACATCATTTTAGCATCTGTGAGTTATGATCCTGCAAACCACTGCTTGCCAATGGTATTAAATTGCAGGACAACGGTGTGGTAATGTTGTCTCCTTTGCAATAGTCTGTTTCTGACGGTGGGTTTTTAGGTTTCTTGGTTAGACTTTAGGATTGATTTTTTTTTTTTGGTTGTTCTTTTTGCAACATATAGCGCTTAAAGACCATGTAGTACATGCCGTTTACAAGTCCCCAACCAATCATTACCATTTTCTCAAGCCCGTACCTCCTATTCCCTGTGAACATTAACGGTAATACTGTATCCATCTGGCTAGATGCCGCGTGGGCATAAGACCATTTAGATACGCTCACTTTGACCGCTTAAAGCAAGCCCGTAACCAGGGGGGTTCGTTGGGTTCGAACGAACCCCCCTTTTCATGAAGTGCCCTTTCAACAAAGGCTGGCTAGCCTACACTTTAGGCCTAGCCTAGAGCCTATCATCATTAAAAGTCCTATTTTAATTACCTGATTGTTAGGCCAACCTAGCAACATAAAAAATTCAGGCCCCGAAACCTTGACTCAGAAATACCGGGATGGTGTTCGGCGGG
>NW_022739714.1:0-760 GCF_011630105.1 Anneissia japonica
CGTCCCTATCGCCTTCCAAGAACTGTGTCTGCAATCGTTATTTGTGCTGTATATATACCTCCCAACTCGGAACTTAAAGAGGTATTAATTGAACATATGATAACAACTTTAGTCATTTTAAAATCACGTGGTCCTGATATTGGTATTGTGATTCTAGGAGATTTTAATCGATTAAATATTAATCCATTGTGCAGAGCTCACTCATTGAAACAGGTAGTAGATAAGCCAACAAGAGGTGATGCTATATTGGAATTAATAATAACTAATTTGAAACATTATTATGACAGTCCTATAGTTAGCTGTCCAATTGGGAAAAGCGATCATAACACTGTTTACCTTCCACTAGCTGAATATAGCCAAAAAAGTAAACAGACTAAGCGATTAATTCGACCTTTACGTAAACATTGTATCTATGAGTTCGGAAGGTGGATAACCAACCACTCTTGGCATGAAGTTATTGAGGCATCTTCTACCTGCGATAAAGCTGATGCATTCTATAAACTTATTAATAAGGCTATAGATGTCCACTTCCCTACCAAAATTATTAAACTTCACTCTCAGGACAAACCCTGGATCTCCCCTGAGATTAAATCGTTAATTAGAAAACGGCAGATAGCATTTGCGGAAAAAAAAATGTTTCTTTGGCGGTTTCTTCGTAATAAGGTCATACGTGCTATTGTTCAGGCAAAAAAATGTTATTATAAGGATCGTATTCAAAACCTTAAGTCAAGTGATCCACATGGTTGGCACAAAGGGATCC
>NW_022739715.1:0-731 GCF_011630105.1 Anneissia japonica
TATATAGACTTTTATAAAACTTAATGCCAACAAGGCTTCAAGTACTTTACATTACTATTATTACCCCAAATAATGAAATGCATTTATCGACATCGAAATGAATTATGCCATATTGCTTTTGCGCAAATTTCTGTATTCATTGGCGAACAAAACCCTTTTCTGCTTTAGGTCTTCCTCATATAAAGGTAATAATAGGTGAGCTCCGATTCACTATAGATAGATAACAAACAAATGATCACAAGGGATAATGACAACAGTCAATTAACTGCTACTTTGAAGATTGGAAGATTCCCTAACGAATTAATAAAGTAACAAAGGAAACAAAAGGATAATAGATAAGGTGACGATACTAAGTAATTTCTTGAGAAACATTATCAACCCACTGGATATGGAGAGTGTAAGCCTATAGGGCCTATGCATATTATTTAGGCCTACATTCTGCAGTACATAAGTAAATTTGTGATACATTTTAAAAGAAAACTCTTGTTAATTATGGTAGGTATAGATTGGATTGGATTTATTCGGTGTAAACCGGGAGACAATCCCCTACTCTTTTCCGAAGAGTGTACTGCGTTCTTTAACGTGCACATTGGCCATAATGCACAAGGGATCAACGGCTTAAACGTCTCATCCGAAAGACGGTCCGCTAATTGTAACTTGTATTTCAGCCCTCTAGCTGAAACACAAGGAGAGGCAGCGATGGGAATTGAACCTGGGACCTAGAGATCTCC
>NW_022739716.1:0-2349 GCF_011630105.1 Anneissia japonica
ATGTTTAATTTCGTGTGATATTACTGTACACGCTCACATGGTGACGTGTGTGTCTGTTAACATTACAAAATTCTCCATATTACTATTCAGATAGTTTAAAGAACGTTTCGGGTCATTTTCAGCATTTCAAAACTTGCCATAATTTACCCGCCGTACGTTCATTTCCACGCACACAGCACATATTAAAGCTGGTGGAGTTCCTGACACATTATTTATATCAGGAGTCACTCTTTGTGCTATTACCGTGCTCACGGGCGTCAAGACGTACGTGTACACATGCGGAAATCTTTTAAAATGCTCAAAATTCTTCTTTTAAAAAAAACTAATTACAGCATATTTTAGCATATTATGAAACTTTTCAATCAGCACCACGTGATCTTAATGAGGGTCAAATTGCGGCAGATCACCTAACTCGTCCTCAGTGACGAGTTCAAATCTAGTTGGTGATCCGCTAACGTTAGCGGATCACCTCTTGTTATTGTCAGGGATCATCATCTTTTTATTGGTGATCCGCTACACTAGCGGATCACCTCTTGTTATTGTCAGGATCATCATCATCTTTTTTTGGTGATCCGCTAACATTAGCGGATCACCTATTGTTATTGTCAGAATCTTTCTTTTTCTTCTTTCTTTCTCCCCAAATTTGTGACCACGATATCTCAAGATTGCTTCAACCGATCGACATGATATTTTCAACAATTATTAGTCTTGGGGTGGAATCGATACAATAAGCTTTTCAGCGTGATCAGTCACGCGTGACATCATCTACGCGCAATTTTGCGTTTTACGTAGCAAATTTTTCGATTGATCATAACTTCACCATCGTTAGGCCTGTTTTGTTGAAACTTCACACAGGTATACTTCATGTCAAGTACTATCCATATGCACAGTACTGTCCAAATTGCAGCTCATTACGCGCACGTACGCGTGCGTTAAAAATTAAATTTGCTCAAAATCATGTTTTAACTACATTTGTGTACGTTTCAGGTTATTCTGAGCATTTCAACTTTTTCACAAATTTTCAGGTCGCGCGCGCATTTTCGTGCGCGCAGCGCGTGCAGATGATTCAAATTACAAATTTTGACATATTTTGAGTTTCTTACACTCTAATGACATATTTGCATTCTTTTCAGTAAATTTACGTCTAATAATAGTGCTGTACGCGCACATCTAAGATACGTGTGTATTTCCGAGTTTTTGTCTATTTTCAGTCAAAATGAGTCAAAATTTTACCTATTTTTAATCAGTTATAGTTCCTCAGGATGAAAGGTTAATCCCAATTTTTATTACATATTCTGAAAGCACATGAGTTGTACATATGATTTTATAGGTCGTAATGGCTGATCGGATATTATGACGTCATCATATTGCCATCTGAATTCAACACACTGAGTATTATCGATGACGTCATTTAAAAAAATGCGCATTTGAGCGTATCTCGCTTATTCTTTGTCGATTTTTTTCCAACTTTGAGTATGTTATAGCTGAGGCAATTCTCTTTCCTATATGAGACATTTTTACATTTTAATGACGTCATCATGGTCAAAATATAGGGTTTTGCTTACCCCCCTCATCTTTCTTTCGTCAAAACATTGATGACCCCATAATCACCTTAATCATTCGTGATTTCTGAATCCTATTTAGTGGGCATAAACTTCAGGTCATGGTTAAATGTTATGTACATTATATTTTTGTGCTCGCGTAATAACGCGAGCGTTAGCGTGCGTCAAAATTAAATATGCTTTATATCATGTTGTTTTTTAATCAGTTATAGCTCTTTAGGATGAATGGTGACCCCCAATTTTTATTACATATTCTGAAAGCACTTGAGCTGTAGATATGATTTGATATATCATAATATAATTATGAAACAAGAAACAATTTATATTTCTTTTCTCAAAACGTTAATGACGTCATATCATCTTAACCATTTGTCATTTCTGAGTAATATAAAATGGGCTTATATACTTCAGGTCAAGGTTGAATATTAGGTATCTTACTTTTTTGTTTGCGCGTCTTAACGTGCGTGTACGCTTTCGTCAAAAATTACATATGCTTCTATTATGCCTATTTATTATCAAATATAACTCCTTAGGATGAAAGGTGACCCCCAATTTTTATTACATATTCCTAGAGCACATGAGTTGTAGATACGATTGTATAGATCATAATGGCTGATCGGACATTGTGACGTCATCATATTGCCCTTTGAATTTAAATCTATATATATATATTTCTTTTCTCAAAACGTTGATGACGTCAAATCATCTTAACCATTCGTCATTTCTGAATAATAATAAATGGGCTTATACTTCAGGTCAAGGTTGAATGTTAGGTATCTTACTTTTT
>NW_022739716.1:2403-3094 GCF_011630105.1 Anneissia japonica
CAAGCTATTTATAATCAAATATAGCTCCTTAGGATGAAAGGTGACCGTCAATTTTTATTACATATTCTTAGAGCACATGAGTTGTAGATAAGATTTTATAGATCATAATGGCTGATCGGACATTGTGAAGTCATCACATTGCCATTGAAATTAAGAAAAAACTCAATTATTATTTATGACGTTATTACTTTTTATACTCGTTTGAACGTATCTCGCTTATCTTGATTGATTATCTCCCACCTGTGAGTATTTTATAGCTAAATCAATTCTCTTTCAGACGTGTCCCTTTATTTTTAATTTTCATTACGGAAGCATGGTCAAAAAGAAATAATTTTTGAAGCCCCTTTTCTCTTATTCTTATAAGATGTAAAGAAATAGAACAGAGAGAGGACGGCAGACTGTATTTTGACGCTATCAGACTGATATATATATATAGGTTATATGAAGGGAAAATTCGTGTGGCATTACCAACTAACAGGCGGTTTTAAAAACACTTGACAATGTTTAATTTCGTGTGCCATTACTGTACACGCACACATCGTGATGTGGAGGTCTGTTAAAATTTGAAAATTCTCCATCACTATTCAGATAGTTCAACAGTTCATCATATTGCCATCTGAATTATGAAACAAGAAACAATTTATATTTCTTTTCTCAAAACGTTGATGACGTCATATCATCTTAACCATTT
>NW_022739717.1:0-957 GCF_011630105.1 Anneissia japonica
AAGTGTGCCACTGTTTCAAAAGTGTATATCCAAATAAATAAATAAATAAATAAATAAATAAATATACCTTTAAATCGCTTTAATTGGTCTTCACATCTACACCCTATGAGGGCCATCATTGGTATGGTCTATGTTTGGACACAGTTTGGAAAAGACCCAAGCATGGAAAGTGACCAAAGGGCAGGAAAATCCTGTGCAAAAAAAGATAGGGGGGAAAATCGGAACAAAAACAATGGCCTTCCTGCTACTGCTAGGAAAAGCCAATTGTTTTGAAACTGATATGTTTTCATTAATAATATCTGGGTCTTGATTACTAAATCCGTTTTTAAGGCCTATCATAAAATTGGTCTTATTTGTTGAGGAATAATTATTTTCCTTTAGATCAGAGGTCACATAGGGGTCAAATTTTTAAAATAGCCCAATTGAGCTCTAATTTACCAGAAATGATCCTTAGGACCTACATGAAAAAATACTCAATGAGGTCGGTTCCAATGCCATAGTCAAATAACTACAAATTCTGCTTAAAAATCTGCAATATCAGGTCAAGTAAGTGGATGGGAAGTCAACTCACTAACTCAAGTAATTGACATGAAAAGATTAATTAAAAAGTAGGGTTGGTAATTAATACACTCATAAATCACTAAATAGTTTGACTCTGCCGGGTATTGACAAACTGCGAGTCAGCGAGGCATGCGATTCATGCAAGCCATCTACCCTCGTGACTAATAGTGTGTTGTCTTGTGTAGAAAAAGCAAAATTTTGTGTAGATTCTTGGCAATTATGTTAAAACAACTCTAAAAACACTACTGATTAAGAAAAAAGCGGGTGCCAGTTTTTTCATTCACTCTTTGAGCCTCCATTTTGAAATTCAAAATGGCCGCCTTTTTTAACAGATTTTTTGGTATTAAAGAGTGTTTTAAACATTTTATTGGCATTGGGTAAGTGTTTGGATACCAA
>NW_022739718.1:0-2150 GCF_011630105.1 Anneissia japonica
TCTATACATTATAGAATACTCTGCCACTTAATAGTGTCGTACGAATTGTAGCAAAATCAAAGGTTGAATATTTTCTAAAAAATGGATATGTTGTAAAATAGTCATCACTGAATATAAAAAAGTATGTGCAACATTTTTTTTTTATGCGGAAGTGGGTAGCCAACAATTTCAAAATGGCCGCCATTTTTAAACCTTTTATTACCAATAATTGTACTTTTACGATATTAAAAGATGCTAATATACTAAATATTATTTCACATAAGTGACAATAAATATAAAATAACATTTTACCTCAAATGTGCAAAGCTCATATCCAAATGGACCCCAATTTAATTATTTTAGCTATTTTTAGCATATATGTAAATTCAGCTAATTACTTAATTAGTCCTTGTCTATTGTGCAACATATTCGATTAAAAAAAATACAGCCAAAAAATGCGACAATCTAAAGTTTGCTGCACAATAACATCTAAATAACAATAATAATAGTAAATAGGATTTGTGTCGTGACATCACCTTCTTTAAATAACTTTAAGAAATTGTTAAAATCTCTTATTTCATCTTTTCTACATCCCGTTCAGTTTTGTTTTTGTTTTTGTTTTTTGTTTGTATTTTTTTTTTGTTATCGTGATTTTTGTTGTAAATTTGCCGTTGGAGTTATTTGTATTCTGAGTTTTGAGTTGACTTTCTTCATTATTTGTACTATTAAATTATTATATTATTATTATTATTATTATTATTATTATTATTATTATTATTATTATTATTATTCTTTCTTTAGGCACACAACACAATGTGCCAAGGATTGCCAATAGCGAATATATATCACTGTCCTACTTGTAGGTGACAATCCATACACAAGACAAACATACACACACACACGATGCTTTACACAAACTAAATATCAATATGAGATTTAGGGAGTGGAGTTGTTTATGTCGTGAGAAAAAATCCAGCAACTGGCAGGAATTGAACCCAGGACCCTGGGATTGGAATGCAAGCATCTTAACCACCAAGCTATTCAACTCCACTCAAATATCACCATTCATTCGTGCATTGATTCATTGATTCTTTCATTCTTTCATTGTGTACTTTCAATCATCCATTTATTCATAATGAAAGAATTTTGAATCCATACCTGGTGTAAACACCTGGACCTCACAAAGTGTCAGGTAGTTGTCGGTCGGTAGCGAGATACTAACGTACTGTCCGTTAATACTGCACACTCGGTCTATCACGGCCCCGGCATTTATTTCTGCATCAGTTATAGGCGTTCCACATTCGGTATTAGTCAGCATACCATCAGAATTATCTCCTACACGAACCTGGGCGCCAGCCAATCGTTCCTTGCAGCAATCTAAGTATATTTAATGGTATCAAATTTATACATTATCTGTCAATAAATACTGCCAAACAATATATATTTTTTAATTGTGCCATTGTTATGCATGGAAATATTAAAGGCTTCTAATGATGCATTACATAATTTTTTTTAAATTAAATGATTTATTCGAAATTTTGTACTGGTTCATATTCTGATGTGTATATCGGATTCTGCATACACAGAGTATACCAACGAAAGTCAGAGAGAGCATCGGGTGGAAGTGAAACAGTATCAAAGATTAACAGTTACCGGTACTCTATGATATTCATCATTCGTCCTTCTCAGTATTTCTCAATCTCAAATCAAACCATCTGTTAATATTCTCCATGCCGCTGTCTCTTCTTTCAATACCAGCTCATCTCTCCAGCTCCCTCCTTAGTCTGCCCCTCTTTCTTCCTGTCTCTTATACACATCTAGATGGGTATAAGAGACAGCACCTCGACCGCACAATTATAAACAGCAATCTTGCCCTATACATTATAGAATACTCTGCCGCTTAATAGTGTCGTACGAATTGTAGCAAAATCAAAGGTTGTATATTTTCTAAAAAATGGATATCTTGTAAAATAGTCATCACTGAATATAAAAAAGTATGTGCAACATTTTTTTTATGCGGAAGTGGGTAGCCAACAATTTAAAAATGGCCGCCATTTTTAAACCTTTTATTACCAATAATTGTACTTTAACGATATTAAAAGATTCTAATATACTAAATATTATTTCACATAAGTGACAATAAATATAAAATAACATTTTACCTCAAATGT
>NW_022739718.1:3338-9778 GCF_011630105.1 Anneissia japonica
CACACACACACACACACACACACACACACACACACACACATATATATATATATATATATATATATATATATATATATATATATATATCGAACCCATGTGCAGACTGCCTATTGAAAGAAAGGAATTATATAACCACATTAAGAATTCTGTGGCTTATGGTAGATCACATATTAGAAAGCAGATAAACTGTAAACAGAAAGAAATTACTAAACGAGTGAAACCGATTGAAAATGAATTTAGCGAGTACTATTAATTCAACGGATGACAGTCGATGTATTTTCTAAGCAGCGCGATCATTATCAAAGTAAACTAAGACAATTTCAGAGCATGCTTAAGGTGATAATAGAATGTTTGTTACGTCTAAAGAAGGTTCGATAAACTTTAGATTACTTTGATTGTCCACCGTAGCCGGTAAAGTAAATCACCCAATTACCCCTTTTGGAAATGCGGCTAACCAGTTAAATAACGCACGGGGCTCAAAGCGGCCTCGTCAAAATTTCCTTAATTTTCCACCACTAAAGGAACATATTCCATCCTCAGACCACTGAACGTTTAAGGTTTTTTAACCGGATACACCATTCGTAGCCAATCGCAGACCACCTAACTTTCGTAATATATTAGTAAGATCTAAGTTCAAGAGGGTGTAAATATATCAACAAATCAAATGCAGATAGTTCCAAAATGGGATAATCCGAGTGATCTTACCTGCGATGGTTGCAGAATACGTTCCAAGATAGACAAATAGGAAAATCAACTTACAGCCCATAATGAAAAACTGCAGTAAGAAAAGAGAAACAAATAACAAATATATAGATTGATTTAAGTAAGAAAAATGGAAGAGGAAAACACTTTTGGTGATGATGGTGGAGAAAACGATCATAATGATCATAGTGGCCATCATTATCGTTACCTAGGGTGCAGTGCTAGGGTGTAAAATCACTGGTGTGCGCGACATAAAGTTTGTTTGAACTGACTATGTAATCTGTAAACACACACACAAAAACAAAAACAAAAAACAGCGTAATTCAGTGAGCTGATATCCTGATACCATGTGAGCCGAACCATGGAAATCTTTTAAAACCTTTAGTCTCTTTTCCAATTCCAACACTTCCCCCTTTTATTTGTAGCTAGAGGGTTGAATTCTCGTTCATAATCATTTAAAACAGAGTTTAAGAAGTTGGTCTGTTGTGCAATATAGTTCAGACCTCAGAAAGTCAATAATCCAGGCTTTATAGCCCGGAATTTATAACAAAGACCTTACGTTTCGAAATGTTTTTTGTTACAAAATGTACGGATCAGAGTTATGGAAAGCCACAGTTTACACCACGTATAGCTCATGTGGACGTTAAAAAAAATTAGTACAGAATTTGAAATATAAAACCACCATAAAAAAATATAAATACCTATGGACATACCTTGTTACAGTAACCAGTAAATACCTTTTCACTCGAACTTCACTTTAAATTTAACGTCTGATTCTAACAGAAGTTGTACGTCAACTGTCAGCAATATCAACCTGGAATATATATATACATTACGTAAACATTAATTAGATCAATTATCAAAAGAAATATGTATATGTTAATATGCATGTCTATAAAGATCAGTTGTTTGAAATCTCGTAAACTTTTTAATTAATTACATGTTATTAGACTTTTTTTTTATTGCTGCAATACACCGATATTAAAAGTCATTAAATACGTAAGACTTGTTAAGTTTATTAGCTGACAATTTTTTTAAGACGAAAATAAAAAATACCATCCAAGAAAAAATTTGAAACCATCATATGGATCAAAAATTGTCTCTTTCTGAACTATATTAAAGCGTAATAAACAAACAAAAAACTAAACTAAGAACAAAGTAGTTAGCTTTATTAGCTAAAAATTATTTAGCCCTACGTCAACTGATAGGTAAATACTAATGAATAATGCAGGGTGGCCCCCGTCGGGGAGAAAAACCACACTTCGTCAGGGAGAAAACAACAATTAGGCCTATATGTCATTTTTACATATTAGTACACTATAAAATCGATTAAATAAGTCTTTGAAACTACTAAATTGTTAACATTTCCAGTGGGTCCTTCTGGTGGTGAATTTGGCAGTAGCCTACACCGGGAGAACTATTCTCTTCCAAAGATTGTACTGCGCTCTTTAACGTGCACATGGGTCATAAATGCACACAGGACCAACGGCTACGTTTCATCCGAAAGACGGTGCGCTATTGTAACTTGTATTTCAGCCCTCCAGTTTCAGCTGAAACACAATTAGAGGCAGCGGTGGGAATTGAACCGGGGACCTAGAGATCTACACGGTTTAGTGCACACACAGTGGCTACCACCAGATTAGCCGACTGAGCCAAGCTGCTCTATGAGAATGTGCCACATGATGAGCTAATTCCAATGTAAAATGAAAATGAATAATAATAATTATTTTATTATCGAATTAATAAGCCGATAAAATATTGTATATTAAAAATATGATAACCAACTATAAAAGGTGTTCATAAACTATATGTAATAAAAACCATAAATATTGCAATTTTCATTTTTATTAGCTAACATTACACCAACATTAATAATGTTACGCTTCATGCCACCAAATCCTCTAAGCTCTTTGCAATACACACATTAATTCGATCAAGCACATATGGAACACAAAATCAGCTCCCGAGACAACTCCATAATTTTGCAGCTGAAATAAGTTTATTGTGTGTTTAATCCTACCAGTACCCACTGGTAATCTTGAGGTATTGATAAACTGCGAGTGAGCGAGCCATGCGATTCATGCGAGCTACCTATCTACCCTCGTGTGACCACGTTTAACTGATTCCATGCGAGGCAGGACTAAGTCTACCTGCAGTATTATTGTACCAAAGGTGCGAAACACCTTAAAACAAGTTACAAATCCGTAAAAGTGACAATGACAATATTTTAATATAAACAATGATGTTCATATGACCTCATCGAGTAATACTAAAATCTAACCATTTCTTCAATCAAAAAGTGACTTAATTCAACCCGGCCCCCATCATATCCCTGGCTGAGTCTATGAGGCCTCGCCAACCTTGAAACCAACAGGAACTCTGGAAGGGGCACGGACGAAGAGGATGTTTGAATTCTTATAGATGAATCGTACCCACCCACCTGCATTTTTAATCGCGTTCGATAATAACTGATGTTAATTTTCTTAGATTTTATGATAGATTAATAAATAAATAATAAATAAATAGAATATTAAAACAGTATGTTGTTTTTTTCTATACTTTTGAGGATTACCATAACCACAACTTGTGAAGTCCGGCGCGTAAAGGCCTGTTTATATACTTGCAACGACAACGACAACGATAGAAAGCTAAAAAGCAATTGTTCATATAGAAAATAAAAGAAATGAGAGAAGTATTTTGATAAATGATAATCTTGTTATCATATAGTAATTTATGACCCGGTGTGATACCCTCTACCTCACCCCAACCCCCAGTATAGAACACAATACGACATAGGGCCTATCTTATATATAATATATTAGGCCACACACGTGTGTTTTAAACTGAATACTGTATAAGCATTTTCATTATGGTTTTATTTATTACAAACATATTCTTTCACCATCAATACACATTGGGGCTCTTCTTTTATTATGGTAAAACGATCTATCTTCAATTTTCTTTATCCTTAAGTTTGAAGTATTATGTATTCAATTAACTAAAAAATTTGTAGTTTCATGCCAATTTTGTCGGAATTGATCAAAAATCCTCTCAAAACTAAGTTCCTAAAATGTGCAATTATCAGTGGAAATTGGCCTACCTTAACAAGAAATGCGGAGGGGGTGGGGAAATTGGACATTTTTAGGCACTTTCAGGGGTGGTTTCGCCACTGCGGAGAGTATCTGGCGGCTTAGCTTACTTGTTTATAAAAATTTCCCCAGTAAAATTGTGTGTATCCTGACATCATAATTTAGGCCAAAGTAAGTTAGTGTTTCCTAAGTCCCAAATGTGGTGCTTTTGTCACAAAGTGCAATATCAACCTAAATTTTGGATAAGCAACTCTATATCAGAACCAGTAAAATGTTGCCCAGACTCATTGTTTTTATTTTTTGACCAATTTCAGGCTCAAATTGTTCTTATTTTGTTCTTATAAGAGAATTACTGTTTTACTTAGTATATTACTGTACTGTATTATAGAGGGTATTACATAGTCACACCTGAAAATAAGGTACAGATGAGATTTTGTTGATTTTCTTCTTTTTTTTTAAAATGAAAACCTTATTCCACAATTGACCTCTGCCTCAATTTGTTCTTATTTTGTTCTTAAATTTTAAGCAATTTCAGCCTCAGTGTTCTTATAAAATGTGTTCTTATTAAAAAAAAAAAAAGAAGGGCCATCTAATCTGTACCAATATGCTGACGACACAGTAATTTTTAGACCAATAGAGAGCTTTCGATTCCACGACGACGGTAGGACGTAGAACGTAATGACGTCAGTAAAATTCATCTGACCATAGAGAAAATAGTTCTATTTTCTCTATGATCTGACTGATCATGCGAGATGGTTTAGGTCACCTCGTCGATAAGATTCTGTGCAATTTGGCTAAATCTACGTACGCAGAGAACGTAGGACCCCAGGCTTGGTAGGACGCCAGGTAGGACGGTCACGCATGAGTGATTCCGTTCTAGCGTCTCGTCATCGCATAAATCGAAAGCCAATAAGAAATGTATTTCGTTGTTTCCCTACAAAGTGACCTTAACATCATTCTTAATTGGTCTGACGTGAATCTAATGCAGTTAAACACTTCAAAATGAAAACAATGCATACCGTATACCTCGGTCTTCCCGGCATGCCAATAATCTATTTAATAGAAATATGCAGGAAGTTGATATAAATATCTATATAAATCTGTTGTTTGAAAAATCGTAAAATTTTGTAAATTATTACACATTATTAGACTTTTTTAATAGCTGCAATACACCGATTATAAAAGTCATTATACCTAAGCCTTGTTAAATTTATTAGCTGGTAAAATATTTCCTTTAATCAATATTTATTCGAACAATGGTCGAACCTTTGTCAAAACCTGTCTAGCTCATCCTGACCCAAAAATATAGGCCTATAGTTAGATCAATTAAAAGTGATACGAGATGTATACACATCTATAAAAATCAATTGTTTGAAAATGTACATTTTTTAAATTAATTACACAGTACACATCTATAAAAATCAATTGTCTGAAAATGTTTTAATTAATTTCATAGTATTATACTTTTTTTAATATCTGCAATACACTAATATTAAAAGTAATTAAATACGTAGGGCTTAAGACTTGTTAAATTTGCTTGGCGATAAAATATTTCATTTAAGGTCGAGTCAAGCCAATATCATCAATGGTCGAAAAATAACAAATAGGCCTAATATCTAATAGAGAATACAAAACAACAGGACCATTATTTGGATTAAAAATTGTCTTATCATGACACATTAAAACATAAAAGAAAAAAGAAAAGAATACATATCAATGTGTTTGCTCAACTGCAAACGCTCCGCCGTTTAAATCACAATTTACAAAATATTTGTTTTCAAATATTTAGCTCCGTCATTTTTGGGTTGAATTACGAAAATATAAGCGATATTAGCGTGTTTTCAGCGGGATTTAAGCCGGTATATGAGGAGTCGTTTATTTACGAAGTCATAATTTTGCCTGTACGCCTACCAATCCATTTGCTAAAGTTCCAACGGCAACAGAAAGACAATTTTCTTGCAATCAGTTAGGCCTATACAATATATTGAAAATAATCTCATTGGATAAGATTGTCCTCCGTCATTTTTGCATTTTTTCATAGGCTTTCAAGAAGAAAACTGACCGAGCTCACAGCCTCTGCCGCCCCAGGGATCCGGGAGCGTTTCATTTTGTGAACTGATGAAAATATGGTTCCGTGTTGTATCAATCAAAGCTTGTTAAAATTCAATAAATATATTGGACTTATGTTATTTTTACAGTGTTATGAATAGATTGGGAATTTATCTTTAATAATGTTCACGAGTAATTGATCTTATAATCATAGAGTTATAATTATTTTATAACTCCATGGTTTAATGAAGTGCATTTTTATATACCGGTACCCTTTTTGAATAATAAAGTCGTTGGATGTGGACTTAGCTGATAAGGTAAAATAAATTGGCAGACATGCAGTCAGTGACCCAGGGAGATGAGAAACATGGAGCATTTTACAAATGCGAAAGGTCCACTGATTAATCTCAGATAAGATGATTAATCATCAGTTGATGACATAATTAATGTCGAAATATTGACTCCTAACACGACGTATTTCAGTACTTGGAGTTTGTATTATACTTTCTTATCTGAGACACATGGCTTGTCTTATATAATGACACCAACTGAAACCGTTCAAAAATTGAATTATTTATTTCTAAGTGTTATCTGTAAGAT
>NW_022739719.1:0-829 GCF_011630105.1 Anneissia japonica
AGGCCTAGGCCTATTTTAGACCTAGGGCCTAGCCTATAAATATAGCCTAGGCCTATGGCCTAGGGAAGGTCTAGTATCCTACTACTACTACTACTACTACTACTACTACTACTACTACTACTATGTCTAAGCCATAACGAACTAAAAGAATATTATTATAATGGCCATTGAAAAAAAATATAAAAATAAATTAGATATGAAAAAAACAGCATCGGGCCATATGATTTACGGTATACTATTAGGCCTAATCCTAATTTGCCTAAAGGCAGCATGGCATAATAATGGCCTAAAATAAATGCTGTATGATATTAATAATAATAATGGGTAAGCCTATGTATGCTAGGCCCTAGGCCTATATTTGACAAACCGTACCTAATTTATTATATATTCTTTGATTTTACTTTTTCAGAGTACCGTTGGCCACACCAGAAGAATCAGCAACAAAAAAGATCAAAAGGTATTAATGATATGTCAATGTAAATGAACAAATATTACAGTGTGTGGGGGGTGTGCAGCATGAGACACTTGAAATGGATAATGACTTAATAAAAGAAATGCTGAACTCCAACTTTGTTATGGGACGGTGCAGGGACTTTACATAATTTACCTAGTATTCCCCACACTTAATTGCGCTACCAAATCCTCGCAAATATACCCTATACGTGCTGAAACTATTCCATAAATTCCCACGCTTGTGCTACCAAGTCCTCAAAAATACCCCCGTAAATGCGGCACCTACCCGTCTATAAATATTTAAGAGTGAGCCTTCAATACCACTGCCAATATTTAACTCAAACCTATTAAAGTTTTTGTTACTTAGCACCATAAA
>NW_022739720.1:0-628 GCF_011630105.1 Anneissia japonica
TTTTATTCTATGCAAATTCACCACTTATCTTGCCATTCCATGTGGCAGCCAATGTAGTAACCTCATGCAAACTCACAGCATATTTTTCAACAATATTTTTATTCCTGTAGGACACAGAAGTTGAGATGACAGATAATGAATTCAAATCGAGCGTGATTTCAAATGGACTCGCAAAGACTAAGCAGCTACCAACTCCACCAACACCTGAACCAGAGAAAGGATTCTTTCAGAGAACAGAAGAACGATTTTCTCTCAAACTGCCAAAGAAGCTTGGATTCATTGATTTATCATGTAAGGAAAAATTAAACAAGTAGACTTCGTAAAACAGAACATAGGGCTTTTCCTCTTTGCCACATTGAGGTGATGCTGAAATTACAAATTAGAAAAAAAAATCTCATTAAAAAAGTATAAAGTAACAAAAATACATGAAAAACAAAAATAAAATCATACTAAAGAAGATTGTAACGTAGAACAATTATAAACATCAACATCAACATCAGTGAGACTCAAACTTTGGCTACAGTGGAAATAGCAAAGGTGATTTTTAGAGTTCTTACCATTACGCTAAAGCACCTGACCTGAGAAAGTCAGTGAATCTTTATTTTGTCTACCTGTCATAATGTTGTAA
>NW_022739721.1:0-841 GCF_011630105.1 Anneissia japonica
TGACGAGCCGTACGCTCATTTCCACGCCCACAGCACGTACCGAAGCTGGAAATTACGTTTCGGTTACATGTGTTGGGTTTGTGACACTGTATTAATGCTACCGTGAGGACGGACGTTAAGACGTATGTGTACACATTCGTAAGTCCTTAAAATGCACAAAATTACTCTTTTTCTTAAAAATTCCTTTTAAAACTCTCAAAATTACTCTTTAAATAGAGCACGTTTTAGCATATAATACTTTTCAATCAGAAACGTGCGTGCTTCGTGAGGGTCAAAGTGCGGCGGATCACCTAACTCGTCCTCAGTGACGAGTTCAAATCTAGTTTTTATTCTTTCTTTCTCCCCTTTTTTGTTCGCACGATATCTCAAAAACTGCCACGAGTTACGCAAATATCGCTGTCAGCGAACATTTGTCTTGGTCTGGAAGAGTCATGGTAAGCTTTTCAACGCGCTCAGTCATGCGTGACGTCATCTACGCGCAATTTTGCGTTTTTACATTATCGATAATATCAGCCTAACCAATTGCCATTTCAAAATCGTATTAAGTGAGCATTAACTTCGGGTTAATGTTGAATGTACTGTACCCTAATTTGACGCGTGCGCTTCACTACGCGCGCGTATGCGTGCGTCAAAATTTCAAAATGCTCAATATCACTTTTTGACTACATTAGAGCAGGTATTAGGCCATTTTGATCATTTCAAATTTTTTTGAAATTTTCCACTACGCGCGCACATTTTTACGTGCACAGCACGTACGGAATCTAGAAATTACGTTGATTTACATATTTTGGGTTCCTGACATTGTTTTAACAAATTTCCATTCTTTTTGGTCATCTTTTGG
>NW_022739722.1:0-1209 GCF_011630105.1 Anneissia japonica
GCATATGTATAGGCCCTACATAATATATAAAAGTGGATGCAAGTTAACACCAGTACTCTATGAATGAATCTTAATGGAACATACACCTTCGTATCGGTGGCAATCGTTGTGTTCACAATAATAATTAGGCTTAATTTTTTTATTCTAGTGGTATTCACTATATCACTCCATAATAATGTGTTATACGTCTTTTAGTATAATAGTTATTTAGATCGAGGCCTACTAGGCCTATATCCACTCCATTCGCATTTTCTGCCCCGTTTATCGTATTTTGGTTACTGCTAGCTTGGATATAAACAGCCTATTCATAATTATTATGCTTGCTTGGTGGTGACAAAGTGAATCGAAATAACAATGCTCCATACAATTAACTGTTATACACGTTGGCCAGCTTCACCTTTTTCTTAGCGTCACATAGGTCTACGCCCAGGGTGCATGCAGCTTGAAATGCTGCCAAGTAAATTATAAGATACCGTACTGTACTACAAAGTATGAAATAAAATATATATATATGTTAGGCCATGTAAAATAAAACAATTGATTAGCATCCTTATTTTATCAATTTTCATGGTAGGGAGGGAGCTTCTTTTTTTTTTCTCGCATCGAACATGAAAAAAAGCGTGTCGCAAGGAAAAACTCGTCGCTCACATCACGAACTAACACAATCAAAGTAGATTGTGTTAGTTCGTGAAATCACAGTAGCGCGTCAAAACGAGCGCGTATTGGTTGTCAAGCAATTTTGTATTCTTTACCACACAAAAAGTCCTTAAAGACAACAGCGCGTATTTTGACGCGCTTTTTTGATTTCACGAACTAACACAATTGAATCGTGATATGAGCGACGAACTGCAAAAAAAAAGAAATTATATAATTCATCTTTAGCAAACAGAAGCTTCACATATGAATAACAGTGTCATAATGCAATTATCTCTATATAATCACGCACAATTCACTCCTCAACACAACAGGCATCATGGATGGCATGTGGCTACAGTATAAGCCTATAGAACAACAGTAGAGCATAGAACTACAAGTGGTCTGGCTAGTGTGCGGATGGGTGGTAAACAAACCTATATTAAATGGAGTTTGTGAGTGTTTTGGGGTAAAAAAAAAAGAAGAAAAATCGGGTGGGTGGCCTTTTTGATGGTAGGGAGGGGATGCTAACCAATTGTTTTATTTTACATGGCCTTATATTATGTGTCTGTTAGT
>NW_022739723.1:0-526 GCF_011630105.1 Anneissia japonica
AAAATAAAAAAATAAGTAAATAACTGCTTTGTATGGTATGAGAGCAATGCAGAGGGAAAGAGATAAATGCAGATATTAAACATCGTTTATATTAAAGCTAGTTTTAGCATAAATGAAATTATGTAAACATAAATCAAATATTGAAATTAATGGTATGAAGACACTAATATCGAATATACTTCATGACTATGAGATGTCTAATTATCATTTTCAAATGATATATATAAACATATGTAAATATTGAAAGGAAAGAAACGGAAAAGAAAATTAAAGGAATGAAAAGAAAGAACGGAAGGGAAAAGAAAAAAACTGGAAGGGGAAAAGAAATAAAAAAGAATAGAAAATCAATATAATGGAGAAAGTGAAAAGAAATAAAAGAAACATCAACGAAAATTAAGAAAAGTATATAGATAACTTTAGCATAAATAAAATTATTTAGACATAAATTAAATATCACATTAAAGTAATTGTATGAAGGCAATAATATCGAATAGACTTCTAAACATCATTTTCAAATATGTATATA
>NW_022739724.1:0-797 GCF_011630105.1 Anneissia japonica
ACTGCCGCCACATCATTTCCAACTTCAGTTACTGCCTCCACATCATTGCCAACTTCAGTTACTGCCTCCACATCATTGCCAAATTTAGTTTATGCCTCCACCTCATTACCCACTCCAGTTTCTGCCTCCACATCATTGCCAACTTCAGTTACTGCCTCCACATCATTGCCAAATTTAGTTACTGCCTCCACATCATTGCCAACTTCAGTTACTGTCGCCACATCATTTCCAACTTCAGTTACTGCCTCCACATCATTGCCAACTTCAGTTACTGCCTCCACATCATTGCCAACTTCAGTTACTGCCTCCACATCATTGCCAACTTCAGTTACTGCCTCCACATCATTTCCAACTTCAGTTACTGCCTCCACATCATTGCCAAATTCAGTTACTGCCTCCACATCATTGCCAACTTCAGTTACTGCCTCCACATCATTGCCAACTTCAGTTACTGCCTCCACATCATTGCCAAATTCAGTTACTGCCTCCACATCATTGCCAACTTCAGTTGCTGCCTCCACATCATTGCCAACTTCAGTTACTGCCTCCACATCATTGCCAAATTTAGTTTATGCCTCCACCTCATTACCCACTCCAGTTTCTACCTCCACATCATTGCCAACTTCAGTTACTGCCTCCACATCATTACCAACATCCAGCAATGTTACCTCAATCAACTATTCGTTCATGTTTGCTCTATATCAAATCAGCAGTGCTACCACATGTGCCATCTGTCAATACCATTGTAAAACTTCACCCTGAATGTGGTGCTACAAGTGTTTTAAAAATAACAAGAC
>NW_022739725.1:0-607 GCF_011630105.1 Anneissia japonica
GGCCTACTGTATTTTGTTGAATATTATTCAGGTTTTAATTGTGATGTAAACAAATCTGCTTTACTGTATTTTATGAATTCATTATAACCAGGGAGTTGTGTACACAAACGATATCTTGGAGAACCGAATCTCAAGTACTGTATTTGCAGAGCCATGTGCATGCGTTTTGGGTGACTTAGAACCGTCCATTTTCAAGTGGGGTATAAATGTTTATAACACGACATACGCGCGTTGTAAGTGAAATTTTCACCTGCTGGGCAATGGTTTAGCCTTACCTTTTTTGGGAATCCCTACCGAATGTTGGAATGAAATCAACGTAAATTCAATCAATTAAAAAAAAAATTTATTGTGGATAATAAAGTGGCCGCCGTCATAAATAATTGTTGGTTGCAAAAAGACGGTCGGACGGTTTGCTGGCTAAGCCCATGCTCTGGAATAGAGTTTATTTGACACACAGACTCCATTTCAATTTTAAAGAAACACATGAAGATTTCATTTTTGAGTTGTAATACTCATAATATAATACTCCTGCTTTTATTTTATTTTTTTTCCTTCGTCAGGCTTGCATTAACTGTGGGGGTGACTGTTTTGATCGTCATTTGTAAGC
>NW_022739726.1:0-1948 GCF_011630105.1 Anneissia japonica
GATATGACCGACAGAACGACAGTTTGGTACTTCGATCGAAGCGCCAAGGAAGTGTTTCAGAAAGTTGACATTCGACAATTGGCCGAGAAGAACGGAGGCAGTCTTCCCGGACACGCCTGCAAGAATCCTTACCGAAAAAAGGTTAGGGCAACTTCGGCGATAAAGCTGGATAAAAAGTTGAAGTTCGCTCCCGAAGAGCCGACGTTGATGAAGCCGATATCGTCGCATGTAAAACGGAGGTCAGCTTGGATGCGCATGCTGGCAGACGGATCGGAACGCAGGCTGAGGGAGGAGTGCGGGAACGACGTAAATCGGTACCGACGAAACGTGGAATGGCGGATAGACGAGTTGATCGACGAAGTCCGGGAACGCGGTTACCACTTTGTTCTTAGGCGTGATGATGAACCAGATTCATTTCCTTGCGGTTGCAGTCGCTACGCTGCTTAGATGTTTTGACGATAAGCACATAATAAAAAGAGAACATTGGAAATAAAGCTTGATTTTAAAAAAATACAATGAGTTCGTATTTTTCTGTGTTTAATTTTGTTATTTTTATTTCTTGATGATGAGTTGCAAATGTATGTTAGTAAATATAAATAAAAAATTCAAAGACAAGAGTTCAGTTATAGTTTCATGTCGATGGAGCACGTAGTCCACAACCACTTTAATATTAAGAACTCCACTTCCCATTTCACATTTTAAATCAGACGGTCGTTCGATACGGAGTTAGTGCATAGATATATTTATATACACGTGCGTCCGATCATTATCGACAAATTAACTTGCAATGTCCGCTCCATCGATGGCCGACTCAGACGATCGAGTGGCTGCCGAGCCATTCGGCGAAGAACAGAACGACGTATTCAGCACCGTCGTGCTGAGATCGTGGCAACAAGGACTTATGGACGAGCTGTCAAGAAGACTGGTACCACGAGCCTCGTGGAAACGTAGGAAAGAGTTTCATGGCGTCCTACCTGTCCAGGTCGATGGAAGCGATCGTGTTCGACGGCTGCAAGAAGGGGGCCGACGCCGCGTACGCTTACGACGGACAGCGCATCGTCGTCTTCGACCTGCACCGCTCCCAGAAGAAAAGCGTGAATTACGAACTGATGGAGAGGTTCAAGAACGGACGTCTCTTCAGCCCCAAGTACCACAGCAAGGTGAAGCTGTTCGCAGTGCCTCACGTCGTTGTGTTCGCCAACTTTCCGCCCGACCTTCGCGCCATGTCCGCCGACAGGTGGCGTATCCGAAAGATCGGCAGTGACGGCCACGAGTTGGAATAATCGCGACCGACAAGCAGGAGATATTTCATTTTCCCACTATATAAAATAAACGATTTTAGTGTCTCTCCTCATTTCACCGTTCGATCTTCGTGTTATAGCAACAATCGAAGCACGTGATGGAATTCGAGGCTCCGGCAGATAAAATCTATTGTGCAAATTTTGAGGACTCAACGCGAAACGAAGCGGTGAAACAAAAGAAGGATAGTGAAGACAAGAAAATAAAACGTTTCCAGAAAAAGAGGCAGAAGAGGTTGCTTAAACGAAAGGAGAAGCGAATTCGAAAACATCCCCACATCTTTTCTTTCAACGGTTTCGCCGTAAAAAATATCACTATAGATCTTGAGAACAACGAAGGTACTAAAAAAAGCGAGAGCGTTCAGGCTTTCGATTGCCGCCCCGAAACTATTTTCGATTTGATGAGGACTGTTGGAAACCGACGTGAATTGGAGATTCAGAGAAACGGATACGAACGATGTGCGTTGAGGCCGTGGCAGGAAAGCCTGATGGATGTGTTGGCCGGGCCTGTACACGACCACAACATTTACTGGGTTGTCGATAAAAGTGGCGGAGCCGGGAAGACCTTTTTCGCACAGTACGTAAGAGCAGCCATGGACGGTCGTATATATACCAGTTCCAGTTACCGGCTTTTCGCACGCGCCTTTCGC
>NW_022739727.1:0-991 GCF_011630105.1 Anneissia japonica
CTAATGCTTATCAATAATATCATACTCTAATATGTTACAAAGAAAATACACTTTGGGTTTTCGAGAGCAATATCTCTACCAAGGGCTTATAACTGTTGAAATCCTTGTCTCTACCTCTCGTTTTTGTGTTGGCTAACAGGATATTTTGATTGTAGCATTGACGTAAATAACTAAAAAAAATAAATAAAATAAAAATGATGAATAAGAGACACTGGCAAAACTTGCTTTTTCTTAAAGTACCAATATTAATCGGATTATAATTTTGTATATACTAATGCTGCAATTATACATTGTATATAAATTGTAAAAATAAGAAATCAGCAAGAGTGAGAAATCGCACCAAGGGATTCGAACTCGGATCATGCAGACGGCTTAATTAACTGAGACACTGGGACGTTGTTGTGAATTTAAGCAATTTTAAGCAACCCATTCACTTGTTTGTGCAGGAACAGCACTATTTCGGTACACTCACGTGACACGAAGATACGGTATACCCTAAATGTAAACATTTGAAAAGACATAAAATCTCTAGAGACACCTTTATGTACAATAACGGTTATAATGTAATGAGATAAACTCGAAACTGAACAATATATTAAGCCTTTACAATTGTCAACGTAAATGTAATGTAAGGGTGAACAAAATCGCTTTAACGTATTTGAACCTCACTTTCCTGTTTGTCATTCATAGGTTTTAACCAAATGCCACTCGAGCTTCCTAGTGGATATTAATTAAAAGAGAGGACATTTTCTTTAACTTCATTTGTCATTTAGTGTACCAGTACAGCACTAGTCTTCAAAACATCCATATAAAACAGAGATCAAAATAAAGACAGAAACGACAAGACAGGATCTTAGAAGATTGTGTGTATGTGTGCACACACATAAGCGTCACCTGTGGTACCTGGGTTTACTTTCTACGATATTTTTGTCATACATAAGCCTATATATACACATAATTATATAAACATGTATATAAGTATATCTAAAAC
>NW_022739728.1:0-897 GCF_011630105.1 Anneissia japonica
CCCCATCTAAATCACATCTCCGTCAACTTATCATGCTGATTCTGACCAATAATAACTTTGTTTTCAGCGACGGTCATTATCTTCAAATTCATGGCACAGCGATGGGCACCAAAATTGCACCATTTTTTGCTAACTTATTTATGGGACAATTTGAGGCCAATTTCCTGTCCCTACAGCCCAAGAAACCAGATGTCTGGTTTCGTTACATTGATGATATCTTCATGATCTGGACCCATGGTGAAGATAGTTTGGATACGTTCCTATTGAACATTAATTCGGCTCATCCCACAATCAAATTCACTGCTAACAAATCCACAAGCAGTGTAGATTTTTTGGACATCACCGTGACCATGGAAAATGGTGCACTTAAAACTGATCTTTTCCGTAAACTCACGGATAAGCATATGTAACTGCTCCCTAGCAGCGCAGCTGTAGATGCGCACTGTACAAAATACATTCCGTACAGCCAAGCATTGCGCATGAGACACATTTGTTCTTCGGATTTAGATTTTCAGAATCGAACAGAAGAACTATCTGGACATCTTCAGAATAGAAATTATCATCGAGGACCCATTGAAAATGCTATAAAAAAAAGCAAAGGGCATACCTCGTGCTCAAACACTGACGTACAAACCACGTCAACGATCGACCAGAGTGCCACTGGTCACTACCTATCACCATAGGTTACCACCACTAAGGGCTATAATTCAGAAACATATGACCATTCTACAGACCACAGAACGTCTTAGGTCTGTTTTTCCGGATACACCGTTCATAGCCTATCGCAGACCACCTAACCTTCGTGATATATTAGTACGATCTAAATTCAAGTGGCAAACTAACTCTTGCGACAACCGTAATTTGGGTAGTCATCTTTGTGGTTCATCATGCAAAACA
>NW_022739729.1:0-1480 GCF_011630105.1 Anneissia japonica
TGTCAAAAACAAACAGTAAACAATTCAGATTTCTTAACAGCAACTTATGTCTCTTTTTAGATTCTTTTTAGATCATACCGTGTAGTAGTTCCGTTTCACGATCTAAATATGCTTATAAAGTACGTGACCTGAAACAATACGCCTAGGCCTACACATTTCAAGGCCATCCTTGAATTTCTCTGAATATTTTGATGACATATTAATTATTTGCATCCTTAACGATGAATCTAGTTTTGTAGTAATAAAAATATCGTTAAGCATTGTGGTATATGTTTGTTGACATTCGTGAGATCCGTCAACCAATGAGAAGCCGGCAGTGGGGTTTTTTTGTGGATAATCCAACAAACAGCTGATTGTAAAAGTCGCAATTATATAGACTTATACAAAGCTACATTAAACGGAGGTGTATACGAGGTTGTGTGTTGTCGATGATCAGTGATTCGCTGTCCTAAAAATAGCCACAACCATTGTTTGATATGTATAAAAGAAAAATATCGAAAACGTTATGTTTATAAACATCAGAACACAAACATTGTCGGAGGGCTAAAACACAAGAGGTAGGGTATTTCATTAGATCTCTGTTTACCTTTAGTTATAGACCTAAGATTATAGAATACCGTAGGCCTACTTATGATGATGTACAAGTTATAACAGATTGTCCTATGAACATTATAATGATAGGCCTATGCTATCGTGCCGCATAAAAAATTTATATTAATGGAGATACATAATATTAAGTTTACAAGGTTCAATCATATTTTGTGAGATATCAGATCTGAAAACCTCCGATGCATAGGCCTATTATTATTTATTTATGTTGAGGGCTTACAATACTTAGGATTATAGAGATAAATATCCATTCAACAAATCTAATATAAATCTAATAAATAAATCTGTGTTTATTATGTTTCTTTCTAGTGGGTCAAAAACCTTTCATCTTAAAAAAAAGTAAAAAATAAAGTGTTTCCTACGATATAGACCACTCAGAATTGAAATGTTAAATATATGACCTGAAATGTAGCTGTACTTCGCAAAATCACGCCCCGTCATTTTTAACGGGTTGAATAGAAGTTACAAATAAATAAACTAGACTAAAGTTACACCAAATTACTACACTAAATACTATCAGAGGAGAAATGTGTTAGCTTAGTAATTTATCATCATTTTAGTATAAACAAAACAACTAAAATTATAACAAATCTCTGTGCTAACTTCTTTTCCTTTTATGTAGGCCTATATTAGACGTAAAGGAAGGTCAACAGTTATTCAGTACTACTACTACTACTACTACTACTACTACTACTACTACTACTACTACTACTACTACTACTACCACCGTACTACTACTAATAATAATAATAAAGATAGTAATAATAATAATGGATATAGTCTATAATAAAGTGTTCACTTGTTCATTTTTCGAGTCTATTATTGGCCTACATATGTACATTATGTATATATACCTATATATATACATGTA
>NW_022739730.1:0-487 GCF_011630105.1 Anneissia japonica
ATCGATTATGGGTGAGAGTAAGGTCGATCTCCGGACGCCGTTTACTAATATCTCGTCGAAAATTATGTCGACTTCGCCGGCGGAGCGCGAACGTTGCTGCGTCGGTCGGTCTTCGTTCGAATGCAGAGTCGGCAGGCTTCCTCGGTTCAAGATCGGAGAGAGTATGCTCGATCTCCGTATGCCGTTGATTATTATCTCCTCGAAAATTCGGTTGACCTCCAGCGAACGTTGATTCGGTCGACGATCGCGGTCTCCGTTGAGATCCAACGGCTGCAGCACGCTCCCGTTCGCACGCAGTGGCGAGATGGCGGGCACGCGAGAGTCGAGTTTCACGGCCAGGCGTCCTCGGTCGGTCCTTTGATGATCGGGAAACCATCTCGAGATCGTGCGAAGCTCCTTATCGTTGTAAGCGACGAAGTGAACCGTGGAAGCTCGGACGTCCACCATATCCAGCGCCGACCGGACGAACGACATAGGAAGGTCGGGT
>NW_022739730.1:495-1764 GCF_011630105.1 Anneissia japonica
AGGATCTGCAGGTGATCCACTATCGCCGTGCCGTCGTCCTCCGTGCGATATCTGACGTCACCGACTATCACGTCCTCTTCCCTAAATAGAAGGTGGATGACGTTGGTGTCCGCCCGTTTCACGGCGAGAAGATCGTTGCAGCGAATGGTCGGTCTCCCGTCGTCAGTTCCCCGCGAAATTTGCAACCAGGATAAGTTCCTCTGTTCCGGTATCGGCGACAGGTTTTTGCAGAGGCAGTCGACGAACCTTTCTCCGAGGACGTCTCGGAAGCGATCGAGCAATGGCACCGTGTCCGAAGGTTTTGAGACGAGCGCGTCCAGCAGGATCGGGTCCTCGTTGACGTATGTGTACCAGAATGCACTCTCGAACGAATTCATGCCCCCTCTCACTGCCACCAGGTTTTTGCACACGTCGACGAGTTCGCGAACGACGCCCGAACTGGTCGCAGAGTCTTTTCCGTGCAAGTCGGAATAGTCTACCTGCCGGAAAGAGGGAATTCCGCGACGGCATAGCATCGCCGCCACCGTGATCGCCGCCGAGTACAGGTCCGACCTTCACGACAGGGTCCTCACGTGCCTGTTGGTCATGACGTGGCTGACGTCCCTGAAGGCGATGGATGCGAGCTTCATGACGCTCCTGATCTCCGACTGTCGTGGGTTCGTGTCCATCGTGTAAATTTCGGTGTCCGCCGGGACGTACATCGAAGCCGGCGTTCCCGGGCGCACGCGTCCCACCGCTCCGAATTTTTCGACTTCTCTGCTTTCTAGACGCATTCCGAAATCCTTCGGTTTCCTGTCGCACAACTCGGCCGAACCGAAATCGACGAGCCTGAATCGGCCGTCCGACCGGTTGTAGGTGACGTTCTTGGTGGTGATGTCGTTGTGCACCACTCCAGTTTTCCTTAAGAATTGCACGGCCTCCAAAAGGTGCAGGTTCAGCGTCCTGATGCAGGGCACGAGTCGAAATTTAAATCTGAACACGTGCAGATCGCACCCTTAGTTCGTCATTCGTATCGAAGGAGCCACTCCGTAGACGAAGGTCGCTTGCAGCAGGAGCGGAGCGTGTGAACGAGTCCGGTCGTTCCGGTTGACGTAGGCGAGAACGAGAACTTCCTTTTTGCCAACGAGCCGCTCTCGTTCGACGGTCTTGTTGGTTTCCGTCTTCTTCTCCACCACGCGCACGTCTGATTCCACGGACTTGACCACTCCGAACGTACCCCTGTCGTCCACCGAGAATGCTCCTCGCTTCGATATGTCATCCGGGGTGTCG
>NW_022739730.1:5772-9511 GCF_011630105.1 Anneissia japonica
ATTCGATCCACAACTTGGATTCAAATTTTCGTGTTTGTCTACCCGGCACCGGTCTCGTGCACTCGACGACTTGCAAGGCACACCGTCGTGTACTCGGCGGCGCCGGACACGGAGCCGACCACGTTCGAACCACACGTTCGAAACAGAAAAAAATTTTGAACAATTTTTTTAAAAACTGTTTCGAACGTGTGGATGTGATCCGAAGTCGTGGACGCGACGCCGTGTCCGACGCCTACTCGATAAACTCGGTCCATCTTTGTGTTCTCGACTTTCGTTAGAGATGGAAGGCAGTCGGCAGTTCGCAGACACGAGCGTGTACTCGACGTCCGTCGGTGTACTCGACGTCCGTCCGAGAGTCGCGGACGAGTCGGTGCACTCGACGTCCACCGGTGTACTCGAAGTGACTCGGGGGATCGCGGACACCTCCGTGTACTCGGCGTTCTTTGGAGATCGCGGACACGTCCGTGTGGTCGACGTTTCTTTTTGGGTCTCGAACACCTCCGTGTACTCGACGTCCGACGAAGATCCGCCGACGCGTTCGTGTACTCGACGTCGGTCGGAGATCCTCGGACAGTAGAGTGCAGTCGACGTCGGTTCGTGTACTCCACGTCCGTCTACTCAACTCCCTTGGTGGGTCGCGAACACCTAGACGTCCGACGAAGATCCGCGGACGCGTCCGTGTACTCGACGTCCTTCGGAGATCCGCGGACGCGTAAGTGTACTCGACGTCCGACGAAGATCCGCGGACGCGTCCGTGTACTCGACGTCCGTCGTCGGGACGCGGACACAATTTCTTTCCAATTTCAGAAAATTGTTTTCGAAGTCTAATTAGAGACGACGTTCGTGTACTCGACATCTGTCGAGGATCGCGGACACTCGACGTCCGTCGGTGGGTCGGGGTACGTTGTTTGGACGCGGACGCGAGTGTGTACTCGACTCAGTCCGCGTACTCCACGTCCGTCTACTCGACGTCCGCGTACTCGAGCTGTGTCCACGGGTCGCTGACTCGAGTGTGTACTCGACATCCGTCCGTGTACTCACGTTCGTCTACTCGATGTCCGCATAATAGTTCCAGCTTTTCGAAAAAAAATTTAAGTCGAGAAATCTCGAAATTTTTTCTAAGTCCAGCTTTTCGAAAATATTTCTAAGTCCAGCTTTTCCAGCCCGAGGTCTGTCTGTATTTTTCTTTGGGGTTGCGGATACGTCCGTGTACTCGAGGTCGGTCGGCTGGTGGCGAACGCGAGTGTGTACTCGACACCCGTCAGTGTACTCCAAGTCTATCTACTCGACGTCCATCCGTGCACTCCGCGTCCGTCTATTCGACGTCCGCGTACTGGAGGTCGGTCGGCGGGTCGCGGATACACATCTAGACGGGTCGCGGACGCGAGTGTGTACTCGACACCCGTCCGCGTACTCCAAGTCCGTCCGTGCACTCCACGTCCGTCTACTCGACGTCCGCGTACACGAGGTCGGTCGACGGGTCACGGATGCGATTGTGTACTCGACATTCTTCCGCGTACTCCACGTCCGTCTACTCGACGTCCGTCTTCTCGACTTCCACGTACTCGAGGTCGATCGGCGGGTCGCGGACGCGAGTGTGTACTCGACATCCGTCGTCGAACTCCACGTCCGTCTCTTCGATGTCCGTCCGTGTACTCCGCCTCCGTCTACTCGACGTCCGCTTACTCGAGGTCGGTCGGCGGGTCGCGGACACAAATTATTTCCAGTCTCAGAAACTTTTTCAAAATGTTGAAATAGAGACTCGTCTTGTCTGCATCAACGGTGTACGCGAACACGGTAGTCGAGTCGACGTCCGCGTACTCGATGTCGGTCGGCGGGTCGCGGACGCGAGTGTGTACTTGACATCGTGTACTCCAAGTCCGTCTACTCTACGTCAGCGTACTGGAGTTTGGTCGGCGGGACGAAGAGGCGAGTGTGTACTCGACATCCGTTCGTGTACTCCACGTCCGTCAACTCCACGTCCGTGTACTCGACGTCCGCGTACTCGATGTCGGTCGGCGAGTCTCGGACGCGAGTGTGTACTCGACATCCGTTCGTGGACTCCACGTCCGTCTACTCGACGCACGCGTACTCGTGATCGGTCTGCGGGTCGCGGACGCAATTGTGTACTCGACATCCGTCCTTGTACTCCACGTACGCCTACACGACGTCCGCGTACTCGAGGTTGGTGAGCGAGTCGCGGACACAAATTATTTCCAGTTTCAGAAAATTTTTACAAATTTAAAATAGAGACTCGTCTTGTCTGCCTTATCGGCGTACGCGACGAGGGTAGTCGAGTGGAGGTCACGTCTGCCTTCTCGACGTCCGCGTACTCGTGGTCGGTCGGCGAGACGCGGACGCCAGTGTGTACTCGAAGTCCTTCCGTGTACTCGACGTCCGCGTACTCGAGGTCGGTCGGCGGGACGCGGACGCGAGTGTGTACTCGTTGTCCGTTCCGTGTACTCCACGTCCGTCTGCTTGACGTCCGCGTACACGAAGTCGGTCGGCGGGTCGCGGGCGCGAGTGTGTACTCGACATCCCTCCGTCTACTCGACATCCGTCCGTGTACTCGACGTCCGTCTACTCGACGTCCGCGTACTCGAGATAGGTGGGCAGGACGCGGACGCGAGTGTGTACTCGAGGTCGGTCGGGACACAAATTTTTTCCAGTTTCACAAAATTTTTCCAAAGTTGAAATTAGAGACTCGTCTTGTCTGCCTTAACGGCGTACGCGACGGCAGTAGTCGAGTCGAGGACACGTCGGTGTACTCGATATCCGTCGGTGTACTCGACATCTGTCCGTGTACTCGACATCCGTCTGTGTACTCGACGTCCGTCTTCTCAACGTCCGCGTACTCGAGATAGGTGGGCAGGACGCGGACGCGAGTGTGTACTCGACATTAGTCCGTGTACTCCACGTCCGTCTACTCGACGTACGTCCGTGTACTCGACATCCGTCCGTGTACTCGACGTCCGCGTACTCGTGATAGGTGGGCAGGACGCGGACGCGAGTGTGTACTCGAGGTCGGTCGGCGAGTCGCGGATACAAACTATTTCCAGTTTCAAAAAATGTTTCCAAAGTTGAAATTAGAGACTCGTCTTGTCTGCCTTAACGGCGTACGCGACGGCGGTGGTCGAGTCGAGGACACGTCGATGTACTCGACATCCGTCCGTCTACTCTACGTCAGTCCGTGTACTCCACGTCCGTCTACTCGGCGTCCGCGTACTCGTGGTCTGTCGGCGGATCGCGGACGCGAGTGTGTACTCGACGTAAGAGCAGACTAGACAGATTTTCGAAAATTGTTCTAAGTCCAGATTTTCGAAAATTTTTCTAAGTCCAGAGATCCGTGTACTCCATGTCCGTCTACTCGACGTCCGTCCATGTACTCCACGTCCGTCCGTGTACTCCACGTCCCCGTCTACTCGACGTCCGCGTACTCGACGTCCGCGTACACGAGGTCGGTCGACAGGTCACGGATGCGAGTGTGTACTCGACATCCGTCCGTGTACTCCACGACCGTCTACTCGAAGTCCGTTGTTGGGTCGCGGACTAAAATAATTTCAAGTTTTAAATATTTTTTCCAAAGTTAAAATATAGAAACTCGTCTTGTCTCCCTTAACGGCGTACGCGAACACGGTAGTCGAGTCGAGGACACGTCGGTGTACTCGGCATCCGTCCGTGTACTCCACGTCCGTCTACTCGACGTACGCGTACTCGAGGTCGGTCGGCAGGACGCGGA
>NW_022739730.1:9749-10152 GCF_011630105.1 Anneissia japonica
CGCTATACACAGTACATCAGTAGGCCAGCCCCCCCCCCCCCCCCACGCTACAGTACAGACGTTTGCCGCCGCGTACTCATTTTCACAAAGCATTTGCATCCCCTCTTGAAAAGAGGGAACTTCGTAATAGTTGTCACCATATCTTCGCTCATTATTCACCGTAATTTAGCTTACATTTATGCATGGAGGGAGCACTTTGAAATGTACAATAATCATTTTACTACCCGACAAACCCCGAACTTTATTTATGCATTACATAAATAGTTTCATCTTGCTTAGACTTGCCACAAGTCTCTTATTTTTTTTAATTATTTTTCTCATTCTGGACAGCGCCACCAACGAGAAAGTTAATTTAGAGATAGACGGAATAAGCGACTTGTAAAACACTGAAGTCAGGCACCAG
>NW_022739730.1:10217-12040 GCF_011630105.1 Anneissia japonica
CTCCACGTCCGTCTACTCGACGTCCGCGTACTCCAGGTCGGTCGGCCAGTCGCGGAAGCGAGTGTGTACTCGACATACGTCTGTGTACTCGTCGACGTCCGCGTACTCGAGGTCGGTCTGCGGTCGCGGACGCGAGTGTGTACTAGACATCAGAGCAGACTCGACAGACTTTCGAAAATTATTTTAAGTCCAGCGTTTCCAAAATATTCCAGAAATCCGTGTACTCGACGTCCGTCCGTCTTCTCGACGTCCGCGTACCTGTGGTCGGTCGGCTGGTCGCGGACGCGAGTGTGTACTCGAAGTCCTTCCGTGTACTCGACGTCCGCAAGATCGGTCTGCGGGACACGGAGGCGAGTGTGTACTCGACGTCCGTCCGTGCTCTCCGCGTCCGTCTACTCGACGTCCGCGTACTCCACGTCCGTCTACTCGACAAATTATTTCCAGTTTCAGAAAAAAAAATTTTTCAGAAAAGGTTGAAATAGAGACTCGTCTAGTCTGCCTTAACGAAGTCGATCGGAGGTTCGCGGACGCGTCCGCGTACTCGACGTACGTCGGTAGGAGATCCGCGGACGCGTCAGCCTACTCGACGTCGGTAGGAGATCCGCGGAAGCGTCCGTGTACTCGACGTCCGTCTGAGGATCGCGGACTCGTCCGTGTACTCGACGTCCGTCTGAGGATCGCAGCCGCGTCCGCGTACTCGACGTCGGTAGAAGATGTACTCGACGTCCGTCTGAGGATCGCGGACTCGTCCGTGTACTCGACGTCCGTCTGAGGATCACGGACGCGTCCGCGTACTCGACGTTCGTCTGAGATTCGCGGACGCGTCCGCGTACTCGACGTCGTTAGGATATCCGTAGAGGCGTCCGTGTACTCGATGTTTGTCTGAGATTCGCGGACGCGTCCGCGTACTCGACGTCGGTAGGAGATCCGAGGAGGCTTCCGTGTACTCGACGTCCGTCTGAGGATCGCGGACGCGTCCACGTACTCGAGATCTGTTCGGTGTTCGTGTACTGAGGCGGTGCACCCGGCGCCGGTGCTTGTGTACGCAACAACGTGTCCGGCACCGGACAGAAATGTCCAGATTTTCGAAAATTTTACTAAGTCGAGAAAAGTCGAAAATTTTTCTAAATCCAGAAATCTCGAAAATTTTTCTAAGTCCAGAAAAGTCGAAAATTTTTCTAAGTCCAGAAATGTCGAAAATTTTTCTAAGTCCAGAAAAGTCGAAAATTTTTCTAAGTCCAGAAAAGTCGAAATTTTTTCTAAGTCCAGAATTGTCGAAAATTTGTCTAAGTCCTGAAAAGTCAAAAATTTTTCTAAGTCCAGAAATCTCGGAAAATTTTTCTAAGTCCAGAAATGTCGAAAATTTGTCTAAGTCCAGCCGATTGGCTTGCCGGTGTGCCGCAACTTGTATCTGTGAAAGTGGTTGTGAAAGCGAGAGACCCTCAGTTTGTGTTCCTTGAAGAACGGGCAGGTAACGACGACTTGACTTTCCATCGTGTTGGATGCTGAGGACGCGGTCCACGATCCTTTTTATGCTCGTCGAGCGAGACGCGATGACGTTCGCTCCACCGATGACGTTTTGCGTACGGTGAACCTCCATGTCACCCCCATGTACACCTGCACTCGACACCGATTACGTCATCGTTACAGACGTACATCTGCCAATCGTTGGCGTCACCTAAGTTCGGTATAGATGACGTCATCGTTATCGAACGAAAATCGGTATAAAAATATTGGATCGTCTCCCTACCGTAACTCCTCGCTCAAACATGGAGACTGTCAGTAGCAACGACGAAATACTCGCAAGACTGTATCGATATGTA
>NW_022739731.1:0-576 GCF_011630105.1 Anneissia japonica
ATGCAATATATAATACTATATGTACTACTGTATAATAATATTGTTATCTGTTTTTTAAGTATATACTGTACAATGTTAATACTGTAAATTAAAATTTGCATAGTATACTTTAATGACATAATTAATTTTTATAAACAAGTGGAGACAGCAATACCAGTGCAATAAATTTGTATATAATATGCAATTTGATATATTAAATGTGATCGAAATTAAATGTATGAACTTTTAACATCAATATTGCATAATAAAAATGGCGATACAGTACCAAGTTTGCCATTTTCTTAATTTGGTGTGTGGTAGCAAAATGTAGGCCTTTTACTATTTCTTCATTTTGCAAAAAAAACGATCTTCCTATTCAAAGAAATACACAGATGATGTTTAATAACTAGGGGAAGAACAATAAAAGGGATTGCCAGCACTATTATTATTATTATTATTACAATAATCAATTGACGCAAAAAAATGCATAACATGAAAAACAAATGTCACACCGAGAAAAACAGAACACCAAACCATTGTACTGTACATGTAGCCAGCAATACTATTTCATTTAAACCCACAAAAACAAACTTAGCA
>NW_022739732.1:0-531 GCF_011630105.1 Anneissia japonica
ATCTTGATCCACTGATCAATTTAAGCTAACCTCATTATATTCTATTCAAATTCTGTTTGTTTTTTAACAAAGGGATCTCGAGAGATTGATAGAGTCTTCATCGTTCCATCTCGGATGAAAATCAAAACTGGCGACTTACAAGTTAGAAAAGATGAAGAGCAAATGGTATCGGTCTATGTGACCCCGAAAGACTTCCTCCCCGATGCTGTGTACAGTGTCTTGGTAGTGAAATTCCTTGAATTAAGCCAGGAAAAAGAGTGTACTGCCGACTCAGAGTTGTTTCAGAACCAGGCTAAAATAGGATTCGACAACATGCATTACCTAAGGCTGGGAGTTGTGCGCATTAGCAACAAACGATCATTGAAGGTAAACACAATATGTCAAGATTCATTGAGGTATCTTACAGTAGAACATCAATGTATTTTTAAACCCATGCTTATTATCAGCCAAACTAAAATTTTAAAACGTATCACCAGGTATTCTGTGACGTAACAAGTGCAATTGTCCAATTGAAAAAAAAAATATATATAT
>NW_022739733.1:0-1874 GCF_011630105.1 Anneissia japonica
ATTTATCACCCGTACAAAATACATAAAAGAGTTGAAAATACTCAAGCCACGTAATATTAATAACAGTTAATTAGAAATCTGAATAAATTAATCAAATGTAAACGTTTAAGCTTAGGAAAAACAAAACCTTTACGTAATTTTCAGTTCAAAAATACATTAAAAACGTAAGAAATAAGATAAAGATTAAAAGGTTTAATTGAATCCAAAATACCGTATTATAATTAAATTAAAACGACTTATAGAAAAAGTAAATACATTCATATAGACGTGTGAAAATGTAGAACACGTTAAATAATAATATTAGAAAATCATAACTTTATACTAAGTTTCAAAACTACATAAACATAAACAGGAACGCGTTATTTTAACAAACGCTACCACGTAAAACCCCTTTGAACCCCTTGTTTGTTGGCTGTATCTTTACTTTTATTCACAAGAGCATGAAGTGGCGCAGCAATTCTTGAAAACCTCGGTACAAATCTTCTATAGTATGATGCTAATCCAAGGAAAGAACGCACTTCATTGCCTGATGTGGGTACTGGCCACTCTTCTACTTTCTTGACTTTGTCCGAGGTCACTCGTACACCTTCACTACTGACAATGTGTCCAAGATACTCTACTTCTGGAACAAGGAATTTACATTTCTTCCCCTTGAGTTTTAATCCAAACTTACTTAACCTGCTCAGCACCTTCTCTATTTTCTCCAAATGCTCTTCCACTGTGGCTGAGAATATCAATATATCATCGAGATATAGCACTAGATCCACCATATTCATGTCGGAAAATATAAAAATCATGACTCTCTGCATTGTACTAGCAGCATTGCTTAAACCTTGCGGCATACGTAAATACTCATACAGACCCCATGGGACACTAAATGCAGTCTTCTCTATTGAAATGTCTTCTAGAGTTATCTGATGATATCCATGGGTGAGGTCTAGAGCCGAGAAAAACCTAGCTCCTCCCAACAGGTCCAACACTTCTTCTATCCTAGGTAAAGGGAAAGAATCTTTAATAGTCATAGAGTTTAGCTTCCTATAATCTATTACCAGTCTGAAGGATCCATCTTTCTTTGTTACCAAGACGACGGGACTTGCATACGGACTCTTGGATGGGCGTATAATTTTCTGGTCAACCATTTCCTGTATCATTTTCTTAACTTCAGGAACTTTTTGTGGGTGAATCCTCCGAAATGGAAGCTTGATAGCCTTATCTGATGTTAAAGAGATATTATGTGGGATAACGTCGCACTCTCCGACATCATATACACTCATAGAAAATGCTTCTGGATACTTTGTGATGCAATCTGTGACTCTATGCTTGTCTTCATCGTTTAAGTGACTTAAATCAAGTCCAGGAACTGGTTTAACATCATGATCAATCTTTAATCTTTCGTCCTGCATACCTGGTTCCACTACTTTATCTACATCACCTGAGACCTTTAGCACTTCATTAACGCAAATTTCCATACTCGAGTCTTCCCCTTCTTTCAGTACCACTCTGCTTTGTTGGTCCACAGTTGTTACAGATCCTATTGTTGAATCACTTTGCAAATTAATAGACTGTTTCCCAGGATTAGCAACCACCATTTCCTAGGGTTTCGCAACCTTCCACCACTTCTAAACCACTTTTAACTGCTACTGGACTCACCATGACATCACCCTTCAGCTCACCTACACTACAAGTAACACGTCTTATGCTGCATGCCGGTAGGGTAACATTGTCCGCAACTTTCAGTTCAGCGACTTCGGATGAGATACTTTGCTTCTTCTCAGTTGGTTCATCTGCTAATAACCTTTGGACAAACTGCCATGCAAAACCGTCTTTCACAGGAACATTAAATTGCTTTAAGAGTCGTAGGTTGTTGCAACCCA
>NW_022739734.1:0-2720 GCF_011630105.1 Anneissia japonica
GAAAGGTGACCCCCAATTTTTATTACATAATCTGAAAGCACATGAGTTGTTTATACGAGTTTTTAGTTCATAATGGCTGATCGGACATTGTGACGTCACCATATTGCCATTTGAATTAAAAAACTGAATTTTCATTTATGATGCCATTATGTTTATACTCGTTTGAACGTATCTCGCTTATTCTTGATTGATTGTCTCCTACCTGTGAGTATGTTATAGCTAAATCAATTCTCTTGAAGACATGTCCCTTTATTTTCCATTTTGATCACGTCAACATGGTGAAAAAGAATGAATTTTTGGAGCCCTTTTATCTCTCATTCTTAGAAGATGTAAAACGATAGAACAGAGTGAGGGCGGCAGACTGTATTTCGACGCTATCAGACTAATATATGTAGGTTATGTGAAGGGAGAGTTTGTGTGGCATTAATAACTAACAGGCGGTTTTAAATACACTTGACAATGTTTAATTTCGTGTGCTATTACTGTACGGGCACACATGGTGACGTGCGTGTCTGTTAACATTAGAAAATTCTTGATATTACTATTCAGATAGTTTAAAGAACGTTTCGGGTCATTTTCAGCATTTCAAAACTTTCCATAATTTACCCGCCGTACGTTCATTTCCTCGCACACAGCACATATTAAAGCTGGAAATTAATCAAGTTTTGTTACATACTTTATGTTCCTGACACATTATTCATATCAGGAGTCACTCTTTGTGCTATTACCGTGCTCACGGGCGTCAAGACGTACGTGTACACATTCGGAAATCTTTTAAAATGCTCAAAATTATTCTTTAAAAAAAAAACTAATTGGTGATCCGCTACACTAGCGGATCACCTCTTGTTATTGTCAGGATCATCATCATCATCTTTTTTTTCTTATTCTTGTTTCTTTCTCCCCTTTTCTGTTTGCACGATATCTCAAAAAATGCCACGAGTTACAAAAAAATCCCTGTCAGGGAACATTTGGCTTGGTCTGGAATAGTCATGGTAAGCTTTTCAACGCGCTCAGTCATGCATGACGTCATCTACGCGCAATTTTGCGTTTTTACATTATCGATCATATCAGCCTAACCAATTGCCATTTCAAAATCGTATTAAGTGAGCATTAACTTTGGGTTAATGTTGAATTTACAGTACCCTAATTTTACGCGTGCGCTTATTAACGCGCACGCACGCGTGCGTCAAAATTTCAAAATGCTCAAAATCACTTTTTGACTAAATTAGAGCACGTATTAGGACATTTTGAGCATTTCATATTTTTCTGAAATTTTCCACTACGCGCGCGCATTTTTACGTGCGCAGCACGTACGAAAGCTAGAAATTACGTTATTTTACATATTTTGGGTTCCTGACATTGTTATCACAAATTTGCATTCTTTTCGGTCATCTTTTGGCCAATAGCAATGCCGTACGTGCGCATCAAACATAGGTATCTGCGCGTTTTTTGCCGCTATACAGTGGAATTATGCTAAAATCAGACCTATTTTTAATCAGTTATAGCTCCTTAGGTTGAAAGGTGACCCCCAATTTTTATTACATATTCTGAAAGCACATAAGTTGTAAATATGATTTTATAGATCATAATGGCTGATCGGACATCGTGACGTCATCATATTGGCATCTGAATTCAAAGAAAATGATTTATAGCTATGACGTCATTTTTGAAAATACGCATTTGAGCGTATCTCGGTTATGCTTGGTCGATCGTCTTCCAACTTTCAGTATGTTATAGCTGAGACAATTCTCTTTCATATATTTGACTTCTTTTTACATTTTGATGACGTCATCATGGTCAAAAAATTGTTTTTTCTGAACCCCTCATTTCTCTTTCTTCAAAACGTTGATGACACCATATAATCTTAACCACTCGTCATTTCTGAATCATATTAAGTGAGCATAATCTTCAGGTCAAGGCTGAATGTCAGGTACCTTAATTTTCCGTTCGCACGACTTAACGTGCGCGTACGCATGCGTCAACGTTTATATATGCATATAACCATGAATATTTTAAATCAGTTATAGCTCCATAGGATGAAAGGTGACCCCCCATTTTTATTACATATTCTGAAAGCACATGAGTTGTAGATACGATTTTATATATAATATTGGCTGATCGGACATTGTGACGTCATCATATTGCCATTTGAATTAAGAAAAAATTGAATTTTTATTTATGACGTTATTACTTTTTATACTCGTTTGAACGTACTCGCTTATCTTGATTGATTGTCTCCCACCTGTGAGTATGTTATAGCTAAATTAATTCTCTTTCGGACGTGTCTTTTTTTTAAAATTTTGGTGACGTCATCATGGTAAAAAAAGAATGCTTTTTTTGGAGCCTTCTCATCTTTCTTTCTTGAAAGATGTAAACACATTGAAAACAGAGGGCGGCAGACTGTATTTCGACACTATCAGTCCGATAGTTCGTATACTGTAAAGGCAAAATTCGTGTGGCATTACCAACCAACAGGGGGTTTTAAATTCAACTTGACAAGATTTAAATTCATGTGCCATTACCGTCGTCAGGCACGTCGTATAAAGTATTCGTACTTGTGCGTTAAAATTTTAAAATTGTTAATATCACTTTCCAGATAATTTAAAGCACGTTTCAGGTAATTTTGAATATTCCAAAGCTTTCCAAAATTTACGTGCCGTACGCTCATTTCCACGCCCACAGCACGTACTGAAGCTGGAAATTACGTTTCGGTTACATGT
>NW_022739735.1:0-747 GCF_011630105.1 Anneissia japonica
GAGAGAACAGATAATGATGTCAAAATATTGTATATAGGCCTACATGGAGGCTTCATGATCAAAAGTTCTTGCCAGGATTTTGGTATGTTGGTCCCTGGCGCGGCTGGGCTGCTGGGCGGCGGCTTGGTGCCTGGAATCGTGAATAGGCCGTGAAGTAAAAAGTTTGCGGAACGCTGCCATAGACTATGACATCGTTCCGCAACCTGGGTCGCGACCCAATGTTTGGGTCGCGGAAAAATTTTGATGGGTCGCATAACCTCTTCATATCGTGAAAACTTTACTTATTACGAACGAGGACAAAGGAAATCAAATTACAGTAAACGAAAGTGCACTTAAAGTGTGGCATGTGCGTCAATTTATATTTGTAGCGTTATCAAAGTTTTGATGTTAAAAAATGCACTATCAAAACATTTGTACTTCAGGTATGACAACCTGAAAGTATTAGTTTTGTTCATTTCAACTGTGTTTCGCTTTGAAAATGTTTCAAAATGTGTCTATGTGTTCGCATAACCCATAGACTTATGGCAGCAAATCTAGGATTTTATGTATAGTAAAATGTCTGTAAATCATTGATTTTTACAAACCTTTAACGTATTTGAAGATTTGATAACTTTTGCTAAATTAGTAATTCAAAGTTATGTTTTTAATTTTTATGGGTATTAAATTGATTTGTGGGTGATAGTATCTTTTGCCAATAGAAGCAAGTGGGTAGTATCTTCTATAAGATAGTATAATACATACTGCAAG
>NW_022739736.1:0-203 GCF_011630105.1 Anneissia japonica
CGATATTTTTTCAAAGAAATTTGCTATAAATGTTACTGTAATTTGCCTGTCGAATTACATTACCATGCAATGTAGTCTGAAATCACTATTTTGGGCCATAAAGACTCCCCCTGTATTTTTTAACCATGTATTTTTTAACCACCACACAATTTGACCCAACCGTACATATAAGTATGTATGTTATAATGTATGTATGTATGTAT
>NW_022739736.1:292-774 GCF_011630105.1 Anneissia japonica
CATTATAACATATGTACATACTTTTATAAATACATATATATACTTACATATGTATATATATAAGTATGTATATATGTTATAATGTATATATGTATGTGTATATATATATATATATTATATATATACATACATATTATATATGCATTATAACATATATACATACTTATGTATATATACACACATATACATATATACATACATATATATATATACACACATAATATATATATATACATAATATATAGACATATATACGTATATATATATACATAATATACATACTTATATATATATATACATACTTATATATATACATACTTATATATCTACATATATACACATATATATACACACATATACATACTTATATATATACATATATACATACTTGTATATATACATATATACACATACTTCCATATATACTTATATAGGCCTATATATATATACATACATATATGCATTATAATATATATACATAC
>NW_022739737.1:0-583 GCF_011630105.1 Anneissia japonica
TTTCAGGAAACGGCTCCCTTTAGGCGAGACTTCTTTTATTCCTTGTTTCGCGTACTTATTTTTTTTAAGATAATCGGAGGAGGGCGGAGTAAAAATAAACATAAAATTTGGTTTTCTTATTTAGCAAATAGTTTTGGCAAAATCATCCAGATGGAGGAGAAAATAATAATAAAAGTTTTATTGGTGAATGTAAAATAGGATGGTTAAATTCTTCAAATTTATATAATTAGGAAGAAATATACATCTTATCTTTGGAGATTTTAAGGCAGCGGAGGGCATAATAGAAATAAAGAAAAACTTTTGTTTTTTTCTGAAATTTCCACTTTTTCATGCTGGCGGGTGTGCTAATTGGCCAAAAATAAAACTTTATTTTTAATCGAAAACATCAATATTTGCAGTCGGCAGGTTCACTAAATAAGGTATAAAGAAGTCTTTCCTTATGCAGACAAAATATGTATTAAAACTAGAGCAGTCATTCCATATATTGAATACCTCCACCCCGGTGTATTCCCGTATTTTATTAAGCTCGAGGGTATAACATAGAATTGTCCACCCTGACCCCCACTGGCCAGTGGTATATTTA
>NW_022739738.1:0-1369 GCF_011630105.1 Anneissia japonica
ATATATATGTTGGGTCAAATTTGTATGGAGGTTGAAAAATACAGGGGGAGTCTTTATGGCCCACAATAGTGATTTTAGACCACATTGGTAATGTCATTCGACAAGAATCCCAAGATGAATCAAGAATCTATTTTAGGTGTGTTATAAAACAAATAATAAATGTTTTTTATTAGCGTAATGGAAAGAAAATGTTCACGAGTTGAAAGATAGACTGTTCCATGCAACTCGGCTCAGCCTCGTTGAATGGAACAGTCGATCCTTCAACTCATGAAAATATTCTTTCCGTTTCACTCATAAACATTCATTATTTGTATACCATGCAATGACAACCATTCAGTGATCTGCACATAACATCTTGGATTCTTGGTACTAACCTCTGGTAGGCTAGAGATAAAATCATGTATGTTTGCTTGTTTTGCAACATTTATTATTGCATCCAAGTCCGGGATGTTTTCCACACTGTATGCAATATTCTCACGGATGGTACAGTTGAAGAGTACTGGCTCTTGACTGACGATACTCATCTGTGATCTCAAGAATGGTAGATTCAAAGTCTTGATATTATTGGAATCAACCATCTGAAAGAAATGTTCATCTTGTTAGTTCATCTCTTCTCTTTGGGAGCAATCGGTATAGTGATTAAGTATTCAATCTACTTCACGATAAATATGATTCATTTTAAATCTTTACCACAGAAACTAAATTACATATTGACTACATTTTACTTTCTAAATCAGGAAACATGTCCTACAATCGGTTGAAAATGCAGTTATGACGCGGTTGTTTTCTTGTCAATCTAATTAGCAATCAATAATAAAAGAACCATTTCTATCTTGATGTACTAGAAACACACCTACAGTGTGTTTCCAATCAATGGTTGCCAAGATACATGCTATTGAATGTGAAACCATAACAAAATATGATAACAAGTGTAGATTTAGACCAAAGATCTTATAAACACAAGATAGCGTTCTCCGCGATTTACGCGTAACAAATAAAAGCGTCGGTCAAGGTTCAAAAGTTTCCCATTTAGCAAGAGGGCGCCATTCATGCGCTATTACCGAAGCGAAAAAGTAATCAGTTTTGGAAGAGGGCGTCCTATCTGTTGCCATGGATCTGAGATGGTTCCTGTTCTGCTGTTCAAGGATTGATACCCTAAGGTAAAGTCGCACGGTGTACTGTATGGTCAGAGTGGTCAAGGGTCAAAAGTTTCCAATTTAGCAAGAGGGCGCCATTCATGCCTTATTACAGAATTTGCACTCGTAAATCGCAGAGAACGCTATCTTGTGTTTATAAGATCTTTAATTTAGACTTACCACACTACCTTCCGCTGGATCATAAAAACGTTCCAACATCGAAATTAGTGTGC
>NW_022739739.1:0-829 GCF_011630105.1 Anneissia japonica
TCAGATACCGTAGTCATTTAAGGTCATTCAATTTCATTTTTCTGTTAAATACGTAGAATATCTTACTAATTTGTAAGTGGTCATGTTTTACAGCAAAATCATACATAAGCTCACAAAAATCAATTTTTGATAGGAACTATTTAATCAAATGTCATTATGACAAGCCATTTTAGGTCAGGGTCATTTAGCAGCCATATTAAATTTTAAGGGGACCACCATGTAAAACATGTTTTGTTCTTTTAAATATGTTTACTGTACTGCATAGTCAAAGAATAACATCAAAAGTAGTGACATGTATTTGTATTTATTATATTCCATTATATATTGGAAAAAGTCTGATATCAGATATTGTATTTAATGTGAAATGATAAATTGATATCAAAAAGAATGGTATAATATATATATATATATATATATATATATAATTATATATATATAATTATATGTATTGTGTTTGTTGGGGTGTGTAGGTGTATATGTATGTATATATGTGTATATGTATATACAGTATGTATGTGTATATATGCATGTGTATATAAGTATATATATATATTAATAATAATAATAATAATAATTAAATATATGCAATGTTTTGCTCACACTATGATGATATTACTTTCATGAAATTTAAATAATATTTTTAATTTAATATATTCAAAATCTCATAATTTAATTAATTTAATTTTTTGACAGGATTTCTTATTGTATACCGTGGTACAGTATGTGTTTATTTAAATTAAAAGTGATGAAAAAATTGTGGGTTTCCCCACAAAAGATAAACAAAAAAAGTGGTGACATGGTCAGATAATTATGGTCATAAAAAAGTCAA
>NW_022739740.1:0-599 GCF_011630105.1 Anneissia japonica
AGTTTAAAATGGCTTTTAGACAATATAAACATAATAAAGAACTCTGTTGTGTTGTGACTCTATGGCTAAATCTTCGGCTGATGACAATTACCTAAAGTTCTGGGAAAAGGTGAAGAAATTTAACGGTGGCACTCTTAAACGTTCCAAGGTAGTTGAAAGAAATTTGTAATATGTTGTCCTATCATAAAACTGTAAAGAATTACATTAATCACTAGGTAAATCCACAAGCTTTGCAGCCTAGTGTACATGTTTTTCAGATGCTAGCATTAAACATTGCATCCAGTAGTAAACATTAGTCTATTGATACATTGTAGTAATTCCCCTACTTTGCCTATTTTTATCAGTTGATCCGAGATGAAGATTCACATCCTAAATTCTTGTGAGTACTGGAAGCAAAGCAAAGTTTGTTGTCGGTTTTTGGTATTTATTGGCTGATTATTAACTACATAATTATTTTTACACAGATTATAAATGGCAGCACTCTGAGACTAACTTTGATGTAATTTACACCTGATGAAGCTGGCATTGACTGCAAGAGAAAGCTTGTGTTGAATAAATTACATCAAAGTTAGTCTCAGATTGCTGCCTTTTATAATCTG
>NW_022739741.1:0-645 GCF_011630105.1 Anneissia japonica
CGGTATTTTTTTTGTTGGAGGTCGAGCAGGAAAAAACATTAATAACATTTGTTTTTTTTTCTTTCGTTTCAGATCCATTGCTTTCAACGTTCCCGGTGCGAAGTGTGCAAAGCAGATCGGAGGCGGCGGCAAGGGTGACGTTCGAAAAAACTTACAGAATTCACAGGAAGAATCTGCAAGCGAACGGAAACGCGCAGCGTCGCGTTCGTCCGGACGTCGGAAGAAAGTCTGCTGCAAACGTTCATGAGAAAGTTTACGAAAACAAAAGAAAAACAAGAATTAAGGGAGGAAAACAAGAAATACGCATGTGTGCGCGTAATTATTTTTAAGTTATCGTTGTATTTGTTATATATTTAACAATTGGTCTTCATTGTACTTTCATTTTGTTCCGAGATGGGTTTTACGTGAAAAGACAGACGAGGCAGAATCTACTTCTACAGGCCGATAGGAGACCTGTGCCGATTTTCGGGCATCATGAGAACGAACGCCACGCAGGTGAGCATCGATATGTCGGAAGTCTTGCCGTTCACCACCTCCGCTACCGGAGGTTTCGTCTTCAAGTTCCTGGTATACATGGACAGCGATTCTTATCGCGACAAGTTCACTTTCGCAGACGTGACTCGATACGCGGACGTCATAGCCTTG
>NW_022739742.1:0-1044 GCF_011630105.1 Anneissia japonica
ATACGAAAAATAGAATAATTTACTGAAATTATAACATGTAAATGTATACTGTACTAAAAAAAAAAATAGTTTAAAACATTTATGCAATCATCATGGAAACAATGATTGTACACTAATAGTACAGTAATAATTGTCCTATATTCATCAAAAATGAAACACACTGCAAGCGGTCTATTAGAGTGGCCGAGGGGCAGGTTCATTCCAGCTCACTGTGGAATGATGTGAACATGAAATTACCAAGTACTGTATCTTTCTACAGGTGCTACAGTAGTCGTCTCCCACAACTGTAAGCAATTCAGCACAATGACACTCTTGAGTTAAGGTTTATTGTCCTAAATTTATCTACTTTCAATCAGTTTTGATGGTCAGAGCATCACATTTTTCGAAGAATAAAAATGACACTTTTTTATTATTAAGCACCAAACTCAAATCACAATAATATATTTGTTTAAAAATATGACCAATTCGAAATTGGAAAATTCGGGCAAGCTTTTGCACAGGGTCTAACACTGAGAATAGTTGTAAATTTCTTACGACCAATTACAAAAAAAAAAATTCTTAATAGTGTATCATCATCTAATGGCTGTGTTTGACATTATTGTCACGTCCATCATACATAGAAGGTAGTCAAAATATTGAATGTTTGCAAGGGGAGTAAAATAATAAATCATTTTTATTAATATAAGCTAGCAGTCGGCGTATCATCCTCCACACACCCTAGATGGCGAGGAACAACATAGATAAAGTATCCTACCCAAGTACCAACAAGTGTCCGGCCTCATGATGCGGACATTTGGTTTGGAAGCCCAAAGCGCAAATGCTGCACCCAACTCATTTCAGACACTAATAATTAGACATAATCTTCTGTCACTGATCCTTTTAGGTTAAGCTAAAAAACTTGAAAAATAAACTTCAATGTTTTAATTGAGTGTATTATTTGTTATATGTTTAGCACACTTTGGAATGTATAATATTATGAAAATATTTAAAATATTTGTGAACATAATGTTTGGAGTATAAAACTGGCACCTCAATAGAACAGTC
>NW_022739743.1:0-641 GCF_011630105.1 Anneissia japonica
GCATTTCTATCTTTGCAGATCTATTCGGTATTCTCTTTGGAAGTATGTCTTTCATTATCACTGTCCTAGCTGCCATTTTTGTTCCATTACCAAATGTTACTTATGAATATGATTGTGAACAATTTCCCTTATATGAATATTACGGTGCACCCGCATATAATTACTTAGCAAATCCGCTTGGAGGTTTGACGATTCCTACTATGTTTATTCTCTATGCGTATATTTTCACAATTGCCTCAAAGAAGGCGAAGGAAACTGCTACACGACATGGGAAAAGAGTCGCCAATCGAGAAATGAAAGTAACCAAGACCACAGCCATAGTACTTTTGGTTTACACTTTGTGTATTGCGCCAAGTGTCATTAAAGGTATTTTCCAGGAAAGTATCAAAAATGGCTCCAATTGAGTAAGTTGATAAGGCGAGAATTTAATGAAACGATTAAAATTATCGTTAGCAGGGTTTGTAAAAATTTCACTAGAAAAATTGCACCGAAAGAGTCTAACTAAATACAGATAGACTTTATTGTGATTCACATTGTGATTGAGATGCAATGACAAGCAAGGATAACCAATATCAGCAAAACATTAGTAAACTCTTTTTATTTGAACGTCGAATGCAATCTGGTTCAGTAAACAAACCATT
>NW_022739744.1:0-791 GCF_011630105.1 Anneissia japonica
TACTGCAGATTTATCTATGCATAAGAGGATTAATTTAGTTTATTTTGGGAAATATGAAGCTTTCAGCTAATTGAAGTGATATGCCTTCAACAGTGGGGCGTAGATACTGAACTAGTTTATATGTCTTTAAATATTCAACTTTAAAAAAATGTGCAACTATTATTTCTTTTACATATTTCACCTTGATTACATAAATGCCATGATATTTTTACATGACTTGTAAAATCTAATATTGTATGTGGTATTAAAGCATAACAAGAATTGGGTTTATGAGAGCTTCATACTTAAATAGTTTGTCTTACAATCCCAGGGTTTGTTATGTCCAAAAGCAACTACATACCCTGAGCCTAATGTTGGCATTAAGATATAAAGTACCATATCGATCCTTTTAAGGTGAATATCAATTTGTATTAGATGTGATTAAAATATGAAACTTATTTATATATAACATACTTTTGCAAGTTTGAATTAGTACTTTATAATAATAGATTTGTAATTATTTTTGGATTTTGATGATTTCTTCTATTTTTCAGTATGGTTTCAACATGGTCATCAATCATAGTCAATGTATCAATGTTATTGCTCTGAGCTTAAATCACCATAGTCCAAGGTACGACCTCATTTAATATTATTATTATGTTTATTCATGTGCAATTACTGACTTCATTTAAATTTTCCCATGTTTGTTGATGTTAAGTGAAAGCATTATTATGTTCAGCATATTTATTCGTACACAATATTAATACTATATTTATTCGAATAAACGCTCTACTTTAAATAAATGCCTCCCC
>NW_022739745.1:0-511 GCF_011630105.1 Anneissia japonica
ATATATATGCTGTACTATTATATATATATACTGTAATTATTTATATATTTATTTATATACTTGTTTGTATATTTATTTGTATATTTATATATATATATTTGTATATGTATTTATATATATTTATATTTTTATATGTTTATATATTTATTTATATAATTATTTAAATTTTTTTTATATATATCTTGTATATGTATTTGTATATTTATATATATTTATATATAATAATATGTTCATATATTTATCTATATATTTATATATATACATATATATTTGTATATTTATTTATATATTTATATATAATAATATGTTCATATATTTTTTTTTATATATTTATATTTATATATATATTTATATATATATTTATATATATAAATATTAAAACATAAATAAATATATAAACAAATAAATATATAAATACATAAATATATATAAATTTATAAATGAATATATGAATAATTACAGTATATATAAAATAATAATACAGTATATATGGATATATAAATATGTATAA
>NW_022739746.1:0-1060 GCF_011630105.1 Anneissia japonica
ATTAAAAGGATGAACATGAATAAAATGCAAAGGAAGCAGGACAATCTGTACTTTATTATTTTTTTATAGACATATGCTAACCACGGGCTAACAACCCCTCGCATGCACTTGTCACCTTATGACCTACTTCTGTCCCTGCTCCGCAGTACATTCGTATTGGCGGCGTACACAGACGTTGAGATTGACCATTTTTGGCTAGCAGCCAGTTGTTTTGTCAAAGTTTTCAAGTCAAAACGAACATGAGTTGTATTTTACCGCGACGTTAAGAGTTTATGTGGAATGTACGAATGATTCTTGTGATTTGAAGAACATTTTTTCCTTTGATTTACAAGTCAAATATATATATAAAAAAAAAACCAACGGCAGACGATAAATTAACGATAACAAAACTCCATATCAAAATTCGTGTACCGCGTGTACAACAGAAGACGCCGTAGACGATATTGCGTACTACACGTAGTACACGTACTACACGTACTACGCGTACAACACGTGGTACACGTACTACGCGTACTACACGTAGTACACGTACTACACGTACTACGCGTAGTAATTATGACACAGTTGTACCACACACGGTCAACTGTGTCATAATTACTACGCGTAGTACGCGTACTACACGTAGTACACGTACTACACGTACTACGCGTACAACACGTGGTACACGTACTACGCGTACTACACGTAGTACACGTACTACACGTACTACGCGTAGTAATTATGACACAGTTGTACCACACACGGTAAAATTGTGTCAAAACACCACGTGTTAGCATCATGACCATCGTAAACCAATTAGTTGTATAGCGCCACCAATTTACTGTACGTATACGTCTAGACGATATTGTAATTAGTCAAGCATGTCAAACAGAATGCTTACTCGATTTCGTTAACATTTAATGCTTTTAATCCTACCTAATTACCGAAAAAGGGTATGGCAGTTCAACTGTGTCATAATTACTACGCGTAGTACGCGTACTACACGTAGTACACGCACTACACGTACTACGCGTACAACACGTGGTACACGTACTACGCGTACTACACGTAGTACACGTAC
>NW_022739747.1:0-2146 GCF_011630105.1 Anneissia japonica
TCTTGCTTATGAAAAATATTAAGAATATTGTACCCAGATGTGATCAGCAACCAGGAGTTATGGGCAAGGACAAGTCAGCAGCCCATAGAACAAGAAATACTACAGAGACGCTGGCTGGGACACAACCTCCGAAAACCAACCCAAAACATCACAAGGTCAGCACTCTGCTGGAGCCCCCAGGGCAAAAGGAAACGGGGCCGTCCAAGAATTACTTGGCAAACGGGACCTAGACGCTGATGTCTGGAGGTTGGGTTATAAGTGGAGGGAAGTGGAGAGACTGGCACAGGACCGGTCTGGTTGGAGAAATCTTGTTGGTGTACTATGTCCTAGGAGGGACGATAGGCATAATTACGTAAGTGAGTAGCTTAGATTTGTTTCAGGTAATTGATGAGCCAATCACTCCTGCTTTGACAATGCAAATTTTGCTTAATGATAAGCCAACAGAGTTTATTGTCGACATTACTACTAACACGTTAATAATAATTCATTAAAAGAATAAGACAACATATATGTTGAAGACAACAATTAATAAACATTTTATTGTGTAGAAATTTATTTATTACAACATACACATAATAATTTATTTTAGACAAATTAGAAAGCAATTTTAAGGAAAAAATTACTCAAAAGGAGAGAATGCCACATGGTCTACCTTTCACCTAGTGCCAGTGATGCGTGATTGTTTGTTTTTTTGGATGAGGGCCAACTTTCACTGCCTAGGCTTGAGAATGTCTGAAGTTGTTTATGTTTATTTAGAAATAGAACACAAAAAAACCTATGTCATCATGAGTATACATGGAACACAAATAATAAAATGTGTTTTAAAAGGTTTAATAATAGAAAGAGTGATGTAGTCACATGAAATTTAAAAGGTAGGGATTAGAGAAGTAGGTAGGCTTAGCACAGCACATGGTCCTATGTTTATGCTGTAAATAAACAAGGTTCAAGAGCTCAGACTTGTGGTTTCTTCGGCTTCTGGCTTATCCTTTGTTAATCACAAATTTACGGAAAGATAGAGTGCATTTCCCTTGTATTTTGAAGTTGTATATATAGAGCTTGTGTATAAACAATTGATAAACTGAACATTTACGAGTCATACAAGGTGTATCTGTAAATTTAAGTTGTAACGGTAAACTTTTTTCTGAATGAATCTGTAACGGTAAACTTGTTTTCTGAATGAAGCTGTAACAGGGCCGTTACAGTTTATTGCCCTGGGGAGAACACTGTGTTGCTATGTCCCTATATGGGTGTCTACAAAACGAAGACCGAAGACCCGAAAAACGAAAACCTCAAATTATTTCTCAATTATCTTATTGAAAGTATTTCAAAATCATCATAAAACAGTTGCCAAGTACATATTTCTTATTTTATCACGATTGGGAGAAAAAAAATGTGGGTCTTGGTTTTTCAGGTCTTCGGTCTTCGTTTTGTAGACACCCATATAGGGTATCTATAAAACGAAGACCCTTAATTATCTCGTCCATCCTATGTTGGTGTCACTACCAAATGACCGATGCTGCACATATGCGTCACTATACCACATTCCTACTGTTTATTTTAACATGGAACAAGTTTATGAATGAAATATTCAAGTTTTTTGTAGGCCCCCAAGATACGCGTACCGCTAGGCCAAGCCTTACTTTCATTTAGAGCGTAAAAGCGCCAAGATGCGCTCAGCCACCACCAGTTGTGGACGTACAACATTGGTTGCTGCTTTGGAACTGGAATAAAGGGTAAATCATTCAATTGACTCAGATTCAGGCACAAATGTGCTAAGAAGACGAATACTATATATACATAGCATGAAGTGATTTAAAAACATTATTTTCATCACGACTGAAAGAAAAAAAATGTGGGTCTTCGTTTTTCTGGACTTCGGTCTTCGTTTTGTAGACACCCATATAGGGTGTCTATAAAACGAAGACCCTTAAAGCCCCATTCCCGGCAAAATTTCAGTTTTTAAGAAAAATCTAATTTTTGTATAATGTTATAAAGATTTATAAATATAATACGGAATTGCTAGTTTAACTGAATTTAGACATTCCTAAGAATGAAAAAAATGTAAAATAAGACTGAAATTTGAAATATCGTAGGCGCCGAAAACATTAGCCTATCCAGCGCTGCTAGACTAGGCCTAGCCTTACCT
>NW_022739748.1:0-539 GCF_011630105.1 Anneissia japonica
CTTTTATATAGTAAAATTCATCATCACATCACCATTATAGTAAAAATGAAGCGCCAACAAATTTCTCATGATCTTTTATCATCGATTTTCCGCAACCATAGAGATCTTATTAATATGCGTGATGTACCATAGAAAATAAAACTTAAAAACATTGTCTTTAAAGTATTTTACTTTACTCTACTTACTTCAAAGCCGTGAGTCCACACCCACCTCAGCCCCATCATGGTTGAGGAATAATATTCCAAGATGGCCGGAATGACACTCTTATAGGCCTATAGTAAAAGCCATCATTATCACATCACCATGATCTTTTAGCTGCAATTTTCGGCAATAATAGAGATCTAATTAACTTCTGTATTGTACCATAGAAAATAAAACTGAATTGTCTTTGATGCATTTACTTTAATTTACCTACTTCGTGTGCCGAAAACCAATATTATACTTTTTCCCATACTTCTCAAATTATAATAAAGGCACTGGTCTTTTATGCAGTTCATTTCAACAACTTACAGGCATCTTCTTTACATTGTGGTCGAAAA
>NW_022739749.1:0-737 GCF_011630105.1 Anneissia japonica
CTTTCTAGATAGCTACGGAGGCTCACGTCATTTATTTTGACCAACTGTTTCGTCGACAAGTCAAATTAAAAGAGAACTAGCAAAATGATTTTTTGTTCTAGAGAGGATTTTTGATATACCATTAATAATAGAATCAACATTAAAATCGTTTTTTGGCTTTTTTTTTTATGAAGTTATAGGCGATTATATACGATTTTACCATGACGTCACTGGCGAAAAAGTAACAAAAGATCGTGCAAATAGCGCCGCGTAGGGTATCCACCGCATACGATCTTTGCGTGTATGCTGTAACCATGGCTGTAAATTTGTGATTGTTACAGCATGCACGCAAAGATCGTAGGCGCGGATACCCTACGCGGTGGATACCCTACGCAGCGCTATTTACACGATCTTTTGTTACTTTTTCGCCAGTGACGTCATGGTGAAATCGTATATAATCGCCTATAACTTCATAAAAAAAATAGCCAAAAAACGATTTTAAGGTTGATTCTATTATTAATGGCATATCGAAAATCCACAGAACAAAAAATCATTTTGCTAGTTCTCTTTTAACCTGTCTATAATTGGGTAAAATAATTTTACGGTCTGCGGCAACCTTCAACCAGGACCACAATGAAAAACCTTTCTTTAAAATGATTGTGTCATCCTGGCTAAAGATATTAGTAAATAAAAACCATAGAGCTATTAAACAACTAGAGTGCTGACAAGATGGCGGAGCAATGCAGAGTTATGTATGT
>NW_022739750.1:0-786 GCF_011630105.1 Anneissia japonica
GTTTTATTGTTCTCATGTTTAAAAAAAAAAAGAAGAAAACCTAAGTCGTAGCTGGCGACAACTCGATTGAATTCGATGTAATGTTTGAAGAACTCGGATACCAAGCCGATGATAGCGAGTAGATGGGACCTGTTCAATGGCTGACTGAAGGCGCAGACGATCCAGGGTATCAGTGGCTAACGGATGATCAAATCATCAGTGGTGTGGAAACATCGCAGGATCACGATTCATCTGATGATGAACAAGAAGTTAGTCACCTCCCAAGAGTCAACGCATCAACAGCTTTTAACGCTGCTGATGTGGCTGGAAGATAAGAGGATGTGGATTATATTCACCTAATACAAGTGAGGAAATGGCGAGATGAAGCTGCCAAGCAGAGGTGAAGTTAGTCACCTCCCAAGAGTCAACGCATCAACAGCTTTTAACGCTGCTGATGTGGCTGGAAGATAAAGGGATGTGGATTATATTCACCTAATACAAGTGAGGAAATGGCGAGATGAAGCTGCCAAACAGAGGTTCAACAATTTAAGACAGAAGTCGATGACGGATTTTTTTCCCGTATGATGTGTACTGTACAATATGGTACTGTAAATGGTGGGGGAAAAAAGAAACACCACCCCTCCACACCCCCCTCCCCCCATAAAAAAATTTTTTAAAAATTAAGAAGGGATACTTTCAATTAGTATCCCTCATTTATGAATAAAGACAGAAGCGATATATCATCACAACTTGCACATTTTAAATGCGTACCGGTACATGTTCATTTGTAAAACAGTCCATTGGTTT
>NW_022739750.1:792-970 GCF_011630105.1 Anneissia japonica
TATTTGTAAAACAGTCCATTGGTTTCATATTTGTTTGTTTTTGTTCATAAATATTTAGTTCATTACAAAATTATTCATTCGTCTACACAGTATCATTTTGTCTATGTCCGTCTGATACGTTTGTTATTTGTTTGAGAAATGTCAGTCTTATGCTGGCTTTGTTTTATTGTTTGAATCA
>NW_022739751.1:0-516 GCF_011630105.1 Anneissia japonica
TTCATTTTCGCGGGGATCATACTATACCCACATTTATTTCATACTTCTTTTTCTCCATTTTTACATTATACATTGCACATGCATTATACATGTTACAACATAATAATAAATGTCATAATGGAAATTATGGTAATTGTAGGCCTTAACAACAGTAAAGATAATCGCTAATAAATATAATGACAATAAATTTATTGATTAGGTACACCACGTAAAGAGTTCTTCAAAGAAATATTACTTCGCCATGCAAACCTTAAAATAATGACAATAATAATGATACTAATAATAATACAGTAATAACAATAATTATGATAATAATATTAATAGTAATAATACTAATATTATTATTATTAATAATAATAATAATAATAATAATAATAACATTAGTAATAATAATCATTATTATCGTCACTATTACAGTAATAATAAATGCCAAGTTCAGAACAGACAGAGATTTATTAATTATTATATTTTTTCCTCTCAGCTAAAGTCCATCTTTAAAAAAAATTATAATATAAT
>NW_022739752.1:0-563 GCF_011630105.1 Anneissia japonica
AAAAGGCAAACGGAGTTACCGGTTGCACGAAAGCGGTGTGCGTTTACAACGACGACGAATGCTACAGGATAGTCATGGAGCGCCCTGAACTTTGCTGCAGTCTACGGGAACTGTTGGAGGTAAAAGTCGCGTTATCACCGGCCAAAGCTCGGACGATTTTCGGTCAGGTTGTGAGTGCGTGCATCGGATGCAAAGAAAACGGTTTCTTTCATAATGACATCAACGTCGACCACGTCATCGTCGACATAATTACGGACGAGATTAAGCTTGTGGGATTCGGGTCGGCTGTGGAGACGGGGGGTGGTGGTGGTGGTGGTGGTGGCGAACTGGAACAGGAACTGGAAAGGAACTGCATACGATCGCTGGGTGCACTTCTCGCAACGATGGACGCTTCCGGTAACCGGGAGTTGGCAACCAGGATGATGATGATAACACCACCGACGCTTTCCGAATTATCCAAAGATCCGTGGATTACCGGTTTGTCGTCGTCGTCGTCGTAGTGGTACTTTCCTCGACGTCTTTTGCCAGTTTCCTCACCTGATCGCACGTGACGCTGAACGTTC
>NW_022739753.1:0-756 GCF_011630105.1 Anneissia japonica
ATCGTGGGGCTCGGGTTCCAGTTACGCGCTGCTCAGTTGATAGGCTTCTGCAACTATAATGAAAACTACAACATCCTTTCTATTTAAATATCACTTAATATTTATACTAAAAAGTGGATTACAAATAGGGAGGATAAAGGGGAACTTAAACTAAACTAACAACTACTCATGTGTGAACATATTGAAGATAAAACACGATATGCCTAGTTCATTCAGCAACTGTCCAATAATATTAATGGTGTTCGATGATATGCAAAATATAGCGAAGGAACGGCGACGGAATTAGAATAGTGAAGAAGTAGAAAACAAAGTTATGATATATAGCAGCGAATCCAACTTCAGCAGGAATGGCAAATGAAGATTCAAGTCAATCATCATAATCAAACCGTCCATCCGAGGTAACACCATCAACCATCCCATGTCGATCAGACAAAAAGTATTCAGAAAGCTAAATAGAAAGCGTGATATTTAGGTGATTTCACCTAAATATCATGCTTTCTATTTAGCTTTCTAAAGTTTTGAATACTCTGTTTTGTTAGCTGTCAGGATAAGTGTATCATGTAATTTACATACACGGTAAAAGTAGTTATAAATAACGTGAACCTAAGGCCCAGCTTCACACTGATGATGGAAATTGGTTTTCCGAAACATGTCTGTGTAATTGTGTAATGCGTAAACAAGGTGGAAGAAGAATTAAACACCATGAGAGAAAACTTATATCGTTTGTTCTCTTTATTAAATGTTTGGCAATAATAA
>NW_022739754.1:0-1184 GCF_011630105.1 Anneissia japonica
ATAAAATACAGATAAGACATTCCTGATAATTTTCCTACTGCCGTCGTCACCATATTGACATTTTCATTACCCATGGACGACATACTCTCGTAGTTCATATTGTTTTATAACAATGTGATGCCAAGTGGTAATAGAACTACTTTATAAGCATTAACCATCTTAGATTGTATTTTCTCAGACAATAAATGTCCAGCTGGATGCACATGTAAAGACTTTGGAGTTATGTGCAATGCAATCGAATGGAATCCAACAATAATAATCAAACCTTCAGTTGCTTACCTGTAAGTAATTATATCCATTACCGGTAATAATCTCATGGTCAAGTCTGGCGTATGTTACATCGTTAGATTATTTGGGTCATGTTATTTTTTCCAAATCTACAAAATATTGATGACATTGCTTGTTAATACAGATCATATTTTGTATTCAAGTCGATAGGCCTATATATTATCCAGGGAGCTCCTATTTGTCCCAGGATAAAATATCCTCATTTTGAAATTGACATAAGAAATTGTGAAACTCCTCCGCAGCTCAAATCATGCCAACCACAGTCTCAGAATTATTTAGCTTATTGTTTTCTAAAAAAATCAATCACAAGATATTGTTAAGACAATTTTCACGTTCGAGAGGGGCGTTAATTCAGACGGGGCACTTAATCTCGCGAGTACGGTAGTACTAAAATATAGTAGTTTGCATACGCAAGTCTGTTAGAGTTTAATGATTATTGTATTTTAAAATCTGTCTGCATATTTGAAATAACATAACAATTACCAACTAGAGTCCACTGAACTGAAATATAATTAAGCTGGCGTATTAAAAAGTCTTTACCTTGACTAAAGACATAGCATAGGCTTTGACAGGCAAACAAAGTCATGTGAGCATCACGCAATTACGTAGAAATAAATCATATTCAAATTATGCTTTATTATGTTTGATAGGTAGCTAATCGATGAATATTGAAAATAAATGTGGCACTTTACCATGATGTTTAGAAACGTCAGTTATCGCAAAACTTTCAATGTGTGACGAAGAGGCTGTTTTGTTCATTTTATCAAATTGACAAATAACAATTTTGTGATAAATTGAAAGTAGCCTTTTTTGGAAAATCTTGAATCATTTTACGGTTGTGATGATATCAGGACCCCAGAAAGACAATAGGAATATATTCATATTTTATCTTTCCC
>NW_022739755.1:0-596 GCF_011630105.1 Anneissia japonica
TAATTAATAACTAGCCCAAGGGAATATCTTTTGTGCTATTTCCCCTTAAACGTCGTTTTTTTTTTAAAATGTTCTCTAATTTCTCCATTGTCTAAGTTCCTAAGGTAGGTTTTAATAACATAATAATTAATAATAATAATGAATAATAATAATAGGCCTAATAATAATAATAATAATAATAAATAGGCCCTAATAATCATTTCGGCATTAATTAACTTGGTCTAGCCCTGTCTCTTATACTACTATTTACCATATAACTAGGCTTACATTTATACATTCATTGGTGCTCTGCCATTTTGGCAGGTCTTTGGCATCCAGTATTTAGAGCTGCCTATTCTCAGCTCTTCTCTTAATTTGAAAATAATTACCTGTCACCCTGTTTCATTTGATAAAGAAACGCGCTATTCCTTCCCCTTTGTGCTTTCCCCTGAAAGCGTATATTTTTAGTAGTTAGTAGGCCTAGCCTAGTAAATATGCAAAACCCAGATTTAACTAAAAAAAAAAAAATAAAATTGTCACAGTATTTAACTCAAGTTCAAATCACTTTCCATTACTCGTGCAGCTCACATTATATGTCATTTTAAACGACCCATTAG
>NW_022739756.1:0-816 GCF_011630105.1 Anneissia japonica
CAGCCATATCTTTTATATTCTAATATATATACGGGCAAACACAGACACTTATTTATAATAATATTCATTATTGTTTAATACATAATTGTATACCATACCAGTATGTCTATATAGGACTAGTAGTAGTTATCCTATAATTAATTGATATTATCACTAGGGACTATGTTGCTAAAAAAGTAATACTTATAGGCATTTATTGTGACCGTGAGATAGAAAAACCGAATAATAAGAAATTTTCTATAGTCCATCCAAGCCCAATTGATTCATGTTTATTTAAACTGTGCCTGATAAATGTAAGAGCAGAGACACATGCTGTTTATCTGAGAGGGATTAATTACTCCTGCAGTGTGAAGAACTTTAATCTAGTTTCCTCAAAGCTAAGCTCTATGTTTAATGAGAGAGATTAATTACCCCTGCAGTGTGAAAAATTTAGTTTTGTCAAAGCCAAGCTCTTTGTTTAATTACCTCTCCAGTGTTAACAACTTTATTCTTTAGTAGTTTTATAGATTAGTAGAGTAATCTTTGTATCCTAAACCTTATACACTATTTCACTTTAACTTGAGAATGACTTTAAGATGGGTTTAAGAAATCATGCTTGTTCCGTGTAATTATTTTTATTAAATAAATTGCATAAAACTATAATATCTGATGATAATGTTCATTGAATTTTAACCACAACATACTCTTTCAAATATTATTATACTATTTTATTAGAATACGAAGACATAAAATTGTGATGGACAAAGTATAATTGCTGTTGCAGACTCGAAGTGACATGTCTCAGCTGAAATAGGCGAAAATGTTCATCCATGGACG
>NW_022739757.1:0-909 GCF_011630105.1 Anneissia japonica
TTTTACAAATCCATAACTATCAAAGTAACAGTGCTTGTTCAAGATTGTTTTAGTAGGTAGTCCAAGAAAATTAAACACACTAATCGTTAGCAACTGAAATGCTATTAGATTACTTTTTGTATTAATTCTACTTCAATATTACTAATTTTTTTTCCATGTATATTGAGGATTCTCCTAATATTCTGCATTTCAAAACTTTCTAGTCATTTCATACTTGTTTTAGATAGAGTCCAAGTTTCAACTTCATACAATAGTGTTGACCATACATAACAGAGGGATAATCTTTTTCTTGTTTGTAAATTAATGATCCTTGATGTTAGTAATTTCGTCAAATTCGCAAAACCTCTACGAGCGATTTCTATTCTTCTCACATTTCTATCACTTCTGCCATCACTGGTAATCATGTGTCCATCGTAAACCATATTTTTGGAACCTATTCGAGTTCTCCATTGGTAAAACATTTTTGTAAACCAAAATTAAACGACGAAAACTACAAATATATGTTTTATGTAATTAGCAACTGTTTAATGTTTACATAAGTTAGTAAATCACATTTATAATATGTATTACTACGTTTCGTTGCGGGCGTTAGATTGATTGGTTTATTTTGCTCTGTCGTTTACTGTATGTATTTGTAAGTATTTAGGTCTAAGTTGGGCGAGTTATATAAATTACTACGTTCTGTTGAGGTTGTTAGCTTGATTGGTTTATTTTTCTCTGTGGTTTACTGTATGTATTTGTAAGTATTTAGGTCTAAGAGGGTGAGTTAGAGGGAAATATTAATCATTCTCTTTTTAAAGTGTATGTTGTTTTAAATCGTACATATTATTTGTTTCCACAGGCGGTTCAACAGTTGTGCCATCACAAACAGGTTTGTTTTTCTTCAAAATTGCGCACACTATAATCTTC
>NW_022739758.1:0-580 GCF_011630105.1 Anneissia japonica
TTTTAGACTTGATATATTTTCTTTGGGGAGCACAAGGAAATGATATTTTGCCTGAAATAATAAAATAATACTAAATAAACGAACTGATCATAATATTAAGAATAATAATCTAAATAAACCCTCTAATGGTTTTCAATAAATAAAATAAATTACCTTACACTACTGAGCTGAGCTCTCTCAGATTTTACAACTTGGTGCATTTCTTACATTTTTCAACAGTAATATAAAATTTGTCCGGAACACCTAATTTGTCCCGAGTGCAAAACATAGGTTGTTCAAAATCACAGGTATAGTGTTATAGCTGCTGTGGATTTGCAAAACTGACAGGATAAGATTTATGGGTCACTTTTGCTTGAGATTCTAAATAATTTACCAGTAATCTGACAAAGCCAAGTTGTCCAGGAGCAAATCTTGCCAATATCTGTTAAGTCCTGATGGAAAACTCATTGTCAAATATACACAAATTTACAAATTTATTGGTCTTTGCCTAATGAAATACAATAAAATCTTGAATAGAAGCCCAATGAGCTTAATCTCAAACTATAATAACTACAATATATATGCCTATATATATATGCCT
>NW_022739759.1:0-1206 GCF_011630105.1 Anneissia japonica
TTATTCAAATGAAAACGGTAAACTATTTAGGCTGACCACCGGGGTCTGTAGGGGGCGGGGTGGGCTTAACAAAATACAATAATTTCGTGTTGTGCTCTACATATCAGTAAAGGGTATTTATTTGAGTAATAGTAGTAGTAGTAGTAATATTTTATACCAAAAAATAGAAATAATCGCCTCCCTCGCTCAACTACTTTTCAAAAATCCCCTTAAAAATAAAGGAAAAAATATGTTAGGTAGACACTATCTAATACGGAGGTACCGTACAGTTTGCTGCAAGGAAACTGATAGGCAGTTTTTTGTTACATGCGCTTTACAACAACCAAACATTTAAATTTAAATGAGAAGTAACTTAGCACAGTCGGCTAATCTGGTGGTAGAGACTGTGCGCGCTGAACCGTGGAGATCTAGGTCCCCGGTTCAATCCCCATCGCTGCCTCACCTCTTGTGTTTCAGCTGAATGGCCGAAATACAAGTTACATACAGCGCACCGTGTTTCGGATGAGACGTTTAAGCCGTTGGTCCCGTGTGCACTTATGGCCCATGTGTTGTATACTCTTCGGAAAAGAGTAGGGAATTGTCTCCCGGTGTACTGCCCAATCACCACCAGAAGGACCCTATTGGAAATAAAAAGTCTTCTTCTTTCGTGGGCTATTCTTGGTGTTTACACCTAATAAATCTAATCCAATCCAATAATTTCATTTAAACAATGAGACAAATGTTGTCAACAGATGGGTTTGTTCTAGATGCTCGTATATGCACTGTCCTTTGTATTAAATGGTGATTGTGAGGATTGGACTGATGATGGTGGGTGTCTATAAAACGAAGACCGAAGACCCAAAAACGAAGACCCCTATTTCTTTTTTTCTATTTTATTTTGATGATACTGAACCTGGCTGTCACAAAATCAAAATTGCGAAATTTTTTGGGTGTCTGTTTGTGAAATATTCAAGGGTCTTCGTTTATAGACACCCTATAATGGTGTCTATAAAACGAAGACCCTTAAATATTTCACAAACAGACGCCCAAAAAATTTCGTAATTTTGATTTTGTGACAGCCAGGTTCATTATTATCGAAATAAAATAGAAAAAATAGGGGTCTGTTAATGCGCCTCTCCACGTCTTCGTTTTTGGGTCTTCCGTCTTCGTTTTATAAACACCCGATGATGGTGGTGACATAGGCGGTGGAACAGACTTGTGAGTGAT
>NW_022739760.1:0-541 GCF_011630105.1 Anneissia japonica
AAAATTTGCTATAACTCACTTTCGAGTCCCACTTGACTTCGGGATGAATCTCTCTATATACTAACAATAGTTGGTATTCGGTTAGGTTCAACTCCAACAGCTTTCGGATTGGTAGATACGACAAAATTCTATATTTTACATCTTCCATATTTTTAATTATATTTTGTGTGCGTATGTGTGCGTATGTGTGCGTGTGAGCTCTTCGGAAAGACTGTGTTAATCGTCGTGTGCGTGTCAGTTTATATTGTGCGTGTTGGCCGCACAAGACGACGTTAAGCTATGTAGAGAGAATGGATGACGTCATGGACACTCGATATAGAGCGGAAGACGGGTTTTTGTGGAATATCGGAATACGTTCGGACGAAAGAAGTTGTAGCCATTTTCCGATGTTCGATAAAACGTGTCTGCCACCCTCTATATATATTTTTTGTATTTTACCTAAAGTTTTCCTTTGGTGTGTGCCAGTGTTCTCCACCCCAATCATCATCAACACCGTCGTATCGAAACAAAGGAAACGAAAGAAAAAAATATCGACATATCA
>NW_022739761.1:0-655 GCF_011630105.1 Anneissia japonica
ACAAATATGTTATTTGTATTGGCATAAGTCAACACAAAAGATGTACTTCCCATAACTTAACATAAGAAAAGTGATGCATTTATATGCCGTAAGTCAACAAAGCATAATTTCCCATAAGTCAATACAAAGGGTTGTATTTGTTTAAATACTCAAAGAAACACTAAAGTAGGCTTGGATGATAATTCGTTTGTGTTAAACCAAATAATAATTAGATATAAATTCAACTTACTCAGGACATTTCGAGACTAATATAGCCTCCTTTTCAACTGAGGTGTTGTTGGGTTGAGTGGACTAATTATGACGTCACAAAATTGTGACGCCGCACATCTCTATCTGTCGATGTTGATAACAGGCGATCTCCGTGGCTGCGGGTCGGGATGCCGAGGATGTCAACTCCCCTTGGTCACGGTTCATTGTGTTATGTTAATAAATGTTAAACAAGAAAAGTTGTAAGATGTGTAGATTCCAGTGCTTAAGTTTAAGTTACAATAACAATAAAACATTTAATCAATATCAACATTGGAGTATAGTAATGTGGTCTATATCAGGGTTCCCAACCCTTTTGCGTTCGCGGACCCCATTGGACATGTCAACATTTTCAGACTCCATGTCCAAATATTACTCATTTGTCCATATCCCAACAATAAGATTAGGC
>NW_022739762.1:0-1245 GCF_011630105.1 Anneissia japonica
CACGACAATAGATACGAGACGTTAACGAGTTGTGCGAGGTATCGGCTGAGATTTGTGGAGTACATTTCAAAAAACAACTATAGGTCTAATAATGAATTATTGTGAATTTAAATAGACAATGTTAGCTATCAAGGAGCGACATTGTTTTTCATTGGGACCTTCGCCCCTTCAAGGCTAGGCCTATACCATCCTAGCTAATCTAGGCCTAGAGTAGGATAAGGCTAGCGTGACATGCGGACGTTGGTACATGTAGGTTAGTGTAAAACGTCGCCTAAAGTAATTGATTTTACCCGGCAGAACGAAAGAAGGTAAATCTGCTTTTCAGTCGTCTTAGGCCCTTGTTTTTTGACAAACAATGACCTTTCAGAGGCCAAATTGCTATCAAGAATATGAATTGGCTGCTTCGCAGCAATAACAACTACAGCAACAATCAATAAAAAAAACCGTCAATCAATCAATATAATTAATAGTCAATATCATCAATAACAATCATAATTACCATGTAGCATGTTTAGCTGAGACAATTTTCTTTCATAACTGTGCCCTCCATTTTTCATGATGTCATCATTGTCAAAATGAATGATTTTTTTACCCCCAACCCCTCATTTTCTTCCTTCAAATCTTTGTGAAATTCTATGATTTATCATTAATCGACCCCGCCTGAGGGGGGCATGCTAGTTGCCAACACTAACACAAGTATACTTCATATCAAGGGTCAGCTTCATGTACCATTACCGTGTGCGTGCACGTCACGATGTAATTTTTGGAATTCTCAAGATTAATTTTTGACTAAGCATAAGAGCATCCAAATTTTCTCACTGTGGAAAACTATCAGATACTGTGTATCACCTAAAATTCATCGGTGACAAATTTAAATCTAGTTTCATTATCATTATTATTATTATTATTATTATTATTATTATACCTACCTTGAACCCTTGGATGCTTCTAAAATGATTCTGTCAATCTTATCTTTATCCAGCCCCTCCATTCCAGCTTTGTTTGTGTTAAGGGCCATTCTTGACATCGCCAATGACTGATTAGGCCTACTGCTATCAGAAGAACAACCATTACCATTCCTTCCCGTAACCATACGCTGAAGTTTGGAATGAAGACTTTGTTCCAGTGGCTTACTCATACTACCTGCCATAAATATAGAAGAAAAACCTCAAATATTCAATTAAAATTTTGAAGAGCCAAAAAAATACATGACTGTAGATACAGTCAGCAACCATTTACTTCAGG
>NW_022739763.1:0-723 GCF_011630105.1 Anneissia japonica
TTCTATTTGGCATTTTACCTCAGCCTCAATTTGTTCTTAATTTGTTCCTTATTTTTTGGCAATTTTAGCTGCAATGTTCTTACAAAAAAGTGTATTTCTTGTAGTTGATAAAGAGGCCAGTGTTTGTTTGCATTTATTTTACTGTGTTTTTTTTTTTTTAATATTTCTATTCTAATACGTTTCTGGTAATCAGTTTGGTAACTGCATGAGCACATAACACTCACTTAAAAAACACACAACTAATGTGATGTTCAAACCATACAGTTTGTAAGCTAACATAACGCCCTCTGGAGTAGAGAAGAGAATAAAATATTTCAGTAACAAATCGTTATATTGACTCAAGCATGTTCTTTTGTTGCTCTGTTTTACACAACATAGCAATTATCAAAGAACGAAATACCTAATTTTCTGGAAGCACGCCTATTTTGATATTAAAATCTAAGTAGTTTGCTTAGCCTAAAATTAATTTATTTAAAATATTTTTTTTATCTACAGTTTCAATTAAGGAGCCAAAAACAGGTATCAATTGTGATTTATGATTTGGATGACCTTCAACCTCAAGTGTTTCAAGTGTCACATGAGCCACCAAAAAAAACTTATTTTACAATGTTTGCGCATAATATACGTATATTTGGTGATTGCATATTATTCACAATTCTCCAAGGTAAAAAAAAAGTTTAACAACAAAAACTAATTATATAAAAAAAATGTATCTAGATCTTT
>NW_022739764.1:0-728 GCF_011630105.1 Anneissia japonica
GCCCGTGATAAATCCACGCTACGCACGACTCGACCGCCTGCTCGTACTTGAAAGACAGCACTCGCACACCCCTCTTCATTAGAAACCTGTTGTCGTCGTACAGAAAGCAGAGACCGTCTCCGCCGGGCAAGCCGTCAACGTCGCATCGATTCATCTTGGGGCAGCCACCCGAAACGGGCATGGCTGCAAAAATGTGCCAGGTCAATAAACACTTGTACAAACACGTTATCTCGTCCATCGTATCACTTTTCAAAGTTACGCGTCCCAAACCGTCCACGTACTCGCAGACGCTTTCGACCGGCACGTTGCATGCTTCCATCCACGTCCTGAACGCCACCTCGTATCTGGTGTTCTTCGGGTCGATCACCGAGCACGGATCCACCACCATCCTGAAAAATGAGTTCTTCGCCGACTTGCGCTGTTCGCGTTTGTCCGGGTTGGTAAGCATGGATTCCAACAGGTTACGACTCCACCTTTCGTCCGATTCTTCGAACGTGTCGTACCGACGCGACGCAATGTTCGATCGTCTTTCGGCGTAAGAAACCAATTTGGCAAGCGATGCGATGCATCCCAGGCTGATCGTCTTCGGAGCGGACGCGAACCGTACGCATGACTCCACGTACTTGATCTCTTTTTCGATTTCCGTGCGCAATTTCTCCGCCACCGTCTTTACTCGTCTATCTCGACGTTTCACCAAACCGAACTCGTCGCGCTCGTCGTCGCCGTCG
>NW_022739765.1:0-641 GCF_011630105.1 Anneissia japonica
TTGAAAGTTTTAGGTTTTTCGGAAAAGTACTCGAAATATGCTGGATAGCCAAAAATTTGCACTAATTGCTCAACTCGTCGAGATAAAGCACTTTTGTGCAAAAAGTGACAATGTTAAAAAGTTGAGTCAAAATGTACTTTTTTTTTGTTAGGCACGGTGAGATAGCCTGAAACAAACACTATTCCATTGAAAGTTTGAAGTTTTTCTGAAAAGTACTCGAAATATGGCGGAAAGTCAAAAATTTGCACTAAGTGCTCAACTCAGCGAGATAAGCACTTTTGTGCAAAAAGTGACAATGTTAAAAAGTTGAGTCAAAAATGTAATTTTGTTTTGTTAGGTACGGTGAGATAGCCTAAAACAAACACTATTCCATTGAAAGTTTGAGGTGTTTCGGAAAAGTACTCGAAATAATTTTTTTTTGTTAGGTTAGTGTTAGGGTTAGAGTTAGAGTTAGGGTTAGAGTTAGGGTTAGAGTTAGGGTTAGGGTTAGGGTTAGGGTTAGGGTTAGGGTTAGGATTAGGCAAAGTGAGATAGGCTGAAACAAACACTATTCCATTGAAAGTTTGAAGTTTTTCTGAAAAGTACTCGAAATATGGCGGAAAGTCAAAAATTTGCACTAAGTGCTCAACTCGGCGAGAAAT
>NW_022739766.1:0-1128 GCF_011630105.1 Anneissia japonica
TCCATCCTGCAAGTGGCGAGTGCACTTGCTGTTGGATGTGAAGGAAATAAATAAAATAGAAAAAGAAAGAAATATTCATGATGTGTTTAAATTACTTTCTTTAATTTGCAAGTCTGCAATTAAGGATCAAGTTGTTGCATGCTCTTCATAAAGACATTAATCTGTCTTAAATTGGTCTAAGCTGTGAGCTATTTGCATTTTGCTTGGCTTATTTTCAATCCAAAAATTAAGTAAATTCTGGTACAATTCCAGTTTTATGAGGTTTTTAATGTAGTTCTGATTTTTTATGTTGGAGTTTGTATAGCCAGGACATGAAAATGATATGCATGGCAGTGAATAAATTACCATTCTAACATCAGAATTTAAAAAATACTTCATTTTATTGGCTTTTCACAATAAATTTAACATTTATTGACGTTAATTGCTGTCAGTTATCCAAATGTATGATGTTATTTATCATGAACTTCCTCATAGTTGAAAATGGATTGTATTTTTGCATTATACTCACAATTGAAAAAGTATCTTATTTGACTTTGAGTCTAATACAGTAGGCCTACAATATTCAGTAATCTAACAATTGAAAATGTATCTTAATTAACTTTTGAGTCTAATTATACAGTAGGCATATAATATTAAGTAATCTACAATTGAAAATGTATCTTAATTAACTTTGAGTCTCATTATACAGTAGGCCTACAATATTAAGTATTCTCACAATTGAAAATGTATCTTATTTGACTTTGACTCTAATTATACAGTAGATACAGTAGGCCTACAATATTAAATATTCTCACAATTGAAAATGGATCTTAATTAACTTTGAGTCCCATTATACAGTAGGCCTACAATATTAAGTATTCTCACAATTGAAAATGGATCTTAACCCTTACGCTGCCAGCTCTTTTCTTATTCAGTCAACCAGAGCACCAGCTGATAAAACATTACCTCTAATCCCCTGTGCCAGCTAATTATTTAACAAGGTCACCGTAATGCTTATTTTTGATAGTGTATATTATTTGCTCAATAATTCATAAACTATTGAGATTATGAAAATATAAATCTAAAAACAATTAATCAGCATTAGTTGTTTTGTACGTATATGCTTTTATTTCATTTATTTTATTTATC
>NW_022739767.1:0-1542 GCF_011630105.1 Anneissia japonica
CTCGTTGGTGGCGCTGTCCAGAATGAGAAAAATAATAACAAATAAGAGACTTGTGGCAAGTCTAGAATGCAGTGTGCGTGGTACACGTATCATGGTCACATATAGATAAGTTAGTGTATAGATGGGTACAAGTTCTTGATGATAGGCTTAATAAAGTTGATTTAATTTCTCTTAAAAATGTACGGTATTTGATCTGATTTGTATCTCCTTTGTTTGCAAGTGCCTTTTTTGTTTTGATTACCTTGATATCTTCTCATATATATTTCAATTAATGTGAGGCATCCTATACAATACTATATTTTCTCATTCCTTTGCCAGAATAAAAACTTTTACATCCTCCAATTCGATAAATTCGTTAAGAGTTTGTTATATAGCAACGCTTTAAGGTTATTCTTTGGTAAGCCCAAGGCAAGCAGTACAAGATTTATTTGAGGTATTGTGTCAATAAATCATTGTTAACTGGGCGTCCTGATTTCAGAAGGTGATTTTATTGTTCCGGAATTAAGAATTCGGCCGAAACTCGGAATTGGGAGATCCGGTTTTCAGAATGTATTTTAATGCAGTAAGAATAGGAATGATTTTGGGACTTTAAAAAACGTCCGGTTTTTCGTTAAATTCGGTTTTCTGGGTGGTCGGTATTGGGAGAGTTGACTGTACAATGTTTGTTACGTGTGGGATACTTTCTTTTTACGAATTTGTAAAGAAAATCAGTTTATTCTTTTATAAAAAGGATATATACTTCTGAAAACTGCCTGGTTAAACGTTTTGTTTAGTCAGTATTAAATTATTCGACTGTGTTTTCAAAGTGAAATACATTTTTGTATTGAGCAGGCTTTTATTGCTTTGTACAGTTTGTAACATTTTTTATGCTTTTCTTTTTGTATTTGTTATGTAGGAAATTCCGAAATAAAAGTTGATTGATTTCATTCCGAAAGTCTGGGACACATCACCTGCTGATCCCTGAAATTCTCTCCTTTCTAGTTAAAAATATTTTCTTTGAAATTCGGGAATTGAATGTGTTTATGTATTGCTATTGATAACCATGATGAGACAGAGCTTTCATACTTTATGATGTGAAATATTTTTCATCATGTTTTGTTCATTAGAAATTAAGAATGCTGAAATTTAGCACGTGTTAGTAAAAGTAAAGAGTATAGAATTGTAAGAGAGGTCGAACTGTCCTTTTGCTTGGACGTAATGAAACGCTAAGTGTTACACGAGTTAGTGGGCGCCCTATTTACGAACGCCTGTTACTTTTTTTAGTTCCTATGCATGTAATGTAATAGGAACTATTGTAATCACTTTCACATTTCTTTTGTTTTTTATTGTGTGTAGTATGTGTGTGCGTATGTGTGTAGACATTTATGCAAATGCGCATGCGTCAAAGAAAAGTTTTTCGACATTTTGTTTTACATCGCGATGCGAAGTTCGATGTGGATTTTCTGCAGAGTTCAGTCAGGGCTCACGCTAACCGATTGGCAAGTCGGCATGCATGAAATTATTTTGGTTTTACGGCAAAAAAAATCAACTGCTGTGGCATAG
>NW_022739768.1:0-771 GCF_011630105.1 Anneissia japonica
TATACAAGCTCCACCATTCTGACACGGGGAAGACTGACAAGGATCTGCACAGACAAAATTAAATAAAAATAAATAAACTAAATCATTAAACAATCAATGAAATTCATCTTCTAGATATAATTTAAATTCCAATCAACAAAATCTGCAATTCTGGCCTAACATTAACAATCAACATAAATTGTGATTTTTATATACCTGATCGATTACAGAGAACTCCAACAAACCCTTCAGAGCATGTGCAGTAAAAGATTGATCCAACAGCATCAGACGTGCAGGTTGCTCCATTCTGACATGGGTTAGAGTTGCATAGATCTAAAAACCACAAATAATACAATGTACTATTATGTAGCAAGATAAGTGGGCGTGAGTATAGTACATTCTATAGTATATAAAATATAAGATGAGAATAAAGTCAGCAGTTGAGTTACCTGGAAACTGACAGTTGAGCCCCTGCCATAGTGACAAACATGTGCAAGTATAGCTGGAGCCATCAGGTGATGCTGAACACACACCACCATTCTGGCAGGGTACAGCTAGGCATTGGTCTAAAAAAGTAAATATATCAAATATACAACATGTTTAAGTTGGATAAGTCTATTAAAATAGTAATCAATTTACTAACCAATTGAAATATAAAAAAATACATAAATTTATTTATCATCATCATCATCATTATTTCCATTTAACAGCCCTATTTCCATGATTTTTTTATAATTTGAAAGGAAATATCATTTGCATCTTGTCATGGCAGGGTACAGCTAGGCATTGGTC
>NW_022739769.1:0-658 GCF_011630105.1 Anneissia japonica
CCTATGCCAAGATCGTGCTGCTTGGAGAACATTTGTTAGAGGACACATGGTTTTGTCTTTTACAAAACATGTTTTGTATAGACAAACATGGTTTTGTCTTTTACTAAACATGTTTTGTATAGACAAACATTGTTTTGTCTTCACAAAAAACATGTTTTGTACCTTACAAATATGGTTCTAAAGTGTGTCCTTCGCCGCCCCGTATCTCTCCCGCTGTCGTCAGGGACGTGCGCACTGTATCGTTACATTACTGCCTAATTACCAGACCCCGTTTCCCATGGCGCCACTGATGCCACCACTATGTAGTCAGTATTTTCTGCTTACGGTAAAGTATTCTATTCATAAACAAATGTTATCCGAAATTGCATACCGTAAGGAAAGTGGATTAGTGGCAACCAAAACGGAAAAGAAATAGATTATTGAATTTCATGGAAGTATTGATAGCCGATATTTTGTTTGTATTTGCGTTGACCTGGAGAGTATTCCATCATCAGACTCTGCTTAGGGATTGGTTTCAACAGAACTCGTTCCTGCTCCTCGGGAAGAACATATGTGTAGCGCTTTGCTTCCACACTGTGGCATGCCCCATACACGGCGTATACTAACATTCCTGGGGGTAAAAATCATTCACATTTCTATTATATTATATTATATTATA
>NW_022739770.1:0-2517 GCF_011630105.1 Anneissia japonica
TTCAAATCAAATCAACGAGTATTAATTTGTTCAACAAGGCCTGGAATCGATTTTTGAACAGAAGATTAACAATACCATGATGATGTTTCCAAACCTCTTGAAGGTATCAAAGTCTATCTAAGCTGTCAGTGGTCACAACTCACCTTCAGCTTGTCCTGTCTTTGACAACAATGCACCAAGCTCCAGAATACTCTGTTCCTTAATTCTATTACCCTCATCATCACTTTGTTCAAAGTCTTGTTTTACTGAAAGATAAAGAAAACTGAAGCATAAAGCTAAGATCTAAGAAATCGCAAGTTATAGTAAGTCTGTGGAAAATTATCTCTACCAACCTGTTATGAATTTCCGGCTGTAATTTTGTTGATATTTCACGTTAATATAAACAAAAAGTGTATTACTGTATGCCATAATTTCCCAGAGTTTGCATATGTTGTGAGAAAAAAAAAACCTTACAGTGAAAGGGACTGAACCTTGGACTACTATCCTATTCTATGCTATAAGAATGCTGACTTTGTGATTCATATAAAATTATGCAGTGGCTAGGAATACAGTACAGTACCATGTTTCAACTTCCGTGCGAATGGACGAAAAGGATTTCTGGACCTAGACTTAACTTATATTCCAATTACTTTACAGCCTGGAATGGAAGCATACGATACTGTATCCTTAGCCACGAGAATAAAACTAAATTCAAGCCATTCAAAAAAAACCAACTTGAGATTGGTTTCAATAAATGTACTGGAAGGTCCCCAAAAACAAAGCAACTAGGCCTAGGCCCCTAGGCTAAAATATAATTAAATAGGCCCTACCTAGGCCTAGTCCTAGCCCAGTTAGTAAATAAATTATAAGAAAAAATGTTTAGAAGAAAACACAGGCCTTGTCTAGGTGACAAAATAATGTCCAACATTCGCTTGAGGCCTCAGATTCAGCTACACCGCCACCACTCGTTATGTGTTCTCAACAAAAATGCTAAAATATACCTATGAGCTTAATGTAGGCCCTAGGCCTAGCAAACTCTTTTTGACCATCCCGGTCCAAAGGCCCTTTTTAGAGCCTGGCACACATTCAAACTTGCGGAGTCACCCTTGCTACCAGGTAATGATTATGTAATGTAGCCTTCTTTAGACTACATAAAAAATATACTTAAGTAACTTCTATTAGAGGAATTACATATGACTTCATAAAATAATACCTAATCTGTGAAATATATCAATTGCTGCATGTTTATCGGTAGCTGATAAAGCCTGTGCTCTTTCAAACTCTTCCGTAAGGTTAGCCATTTTTATTTAGCGCATGTGTAGGTAAGTAGCTGAAATTTAGATAGAACGTCGCTCCTAAAAACCAAGTTAGCCTGAAATGGCGCGGTAAATGAAAGTTCGTGCTGCCCATAACAAGTAAAACAACACAATTGTTACTGTCATGTTTTCCTGACTAATGTGAACCAAGCTGCCACAGTAGTACAGCCCTAGACAGGCCGTAGGTCTATTTTCGGTACAATATTATATTTAATTTGTTTATCAAATAGGCCTAACCTAGCTAGGCCTGCTAGGCTAGGGCCAAGCCCAAGGCTAAGCCGAGAGAGTAGGCTATGCCTAGGTCAGCAGAGGCCTGCATGGCCAAGATGGGTAGAGCCCCTAGGCGCAAGGAAAGAGTGGCTGAAAGAAGGTACAGCAGGTAGAGGCCTAGGGCCTAGACAAGTGTCGACTGGTCTAAAATATAAAAGTGCTAAAAAAGAACCAGGGAGTCCATTTCAGATCTGCCAGTACTAGGCCTAGCTTTTGATTTTGGATGTAGGCTAGTGTGCAAAAGTGCACTATCTAGGCCTAGCGCCGGTCTAAGACTAAGTTAGGCCCTCAGCATTTAATCCGTCCTCCGGATAGGACCTATAAGCTGTTGGTCGCTACCTATGTGCAAAGGACATAAACGGAAGTCAAGTTTCTATGAATATCACTTTGCAGCCTTTACCAATGCTGAATTACAATAATATTCCCATCAAAATGTTTAGAATTATTTTAAAACAGTTGACATAAAATAAATTAAAAAAACCACATTTAAAAAATATTTAATTGAATAAAAGATAGCCTAATATAATTGTTTAAAATATTGAAAAATACAGCATATAGCCTAGACTAATCCTTTACAAAGTAATATTTCCCCCACTGAAAAATATTTTAGTATAGAAATCCATCTCAGGGGCGGATCCAGAGATGTCCAAAAGGGGGGCCGAAAGGGGGGGCCGAAATTTGGGCCGATCGAGACAACAATGTCCTAGGGGGTCCGGGGGCATGCCCCCGCGAAATTTTTGTGTTCTAGACGCCCGAAAATAACATTTGAGGCGTTGTGGGCTATCATTTTTTTCTTTTTCATTCTTTTTTCCTTTTTTTCCCTTTTCTTTACCTTCCGAAAGGGGGAGCCGGGGCCGGGCCGGCCCCCCCCCCTAAATCCGCCCCTGCATCTACACATTTATGTTTGTATAATAGTCAATTTTTTGTGTAAATATTGCATTTAATAAGAATC
>NW_022739771.1:0-741 GCF_011630105.1 Anneissia japonica
AGTACTGGCGTTGTGGGTCAACCATTTATCCAAGTTATCACAAACTATGTTCTCATGCATACAACATTCATTAATTTTCATGTAGTTTCATTTGCTCTTTCCTTCTTTCACTCAGAGTTAATTTCGATTTCTTTACATCTAAGTTAAAGTGCTTTTTGAACAATGCAGGCCTAAGCCTGTGGGTGGCAGTGGTTTATTCAACGTTTACTATTCTTAGCTGTGATGTTATTTACGTAGTATTGTTGATTGCCTAGGAAATGAATAAAATGAAAGAATAAAATAAATGAAATTTTATTGAATTATTTGAATCCATCATTTAATTATTGATGTATCACTGCGTAGTTTAGTCGTGTCCTCAAACCAAGATGGGCCTCCACTGACCTGTATTATTGAATAATTCTACTAAGAAGTAAAGAACTGCAATTCTATACTCTTGGATTCTACTCACTCAAATAACCCAATTCGTAGTTTGAACTGCGCATGCATGTATCAAAGTCAATCGACATCAACAAACATACACACAACAGGTTTACGTCGATTGACCATGGATATAGACATGCGCAGTACATACACACAACATAGGTTTACGTCGATTGACCATGGATATAGACATGCGCAGTACATACACACAACACAGGTTTACGTCGATTGACTATGGATATAGACATGCGCAGTACATACACACAACACAGGTTTACGTCGATTGACCTTGGATATGGACATGCGCAGTACATACACACA
>NW_022739772.1:0-17612 GCF_011630105.1 Anneissia japonica
AACCGCGTACTTCGGTTTACCTGTACTGTAGATCCTTCAAAAATAATACTGTAAATAAATTAAAAAAAATAATAAAAGGCTCCACACTAACAAATTTTAAGTGACAAAGTTGCCTGAATTGCCCATGGAAATGGTGATGTCATATCACATACATAAATGGACATGATGATGTCTTATCTCATCCATATATGGAGATAATGATGTCATAATAACCAAATATGGGAAAGTTACAGTTAGGCCTATTTGTCACATGAAGTTTAATAGTGTGGATATATCTTAAAGCCTATTTAATTCATATACATCTGCTGATTTCGAAAAACAGAATTAATAACGCTGAGATAGGAAATTATGGGTTGTTGGTGAATAAATATATAACTTATATAAATACATAAATCATAATCCTAGCCATAAAAATATCACTTCACTAAGTGACATTTGCACAATGATGTCTCACCATTTATGAACCACTCGTCAAATGAGGGCGGCACATAAAGAACGGTCAATGTAGGAATGGGGTATGCAGGTTATTATGATCTTAGTGATGTAACGTCCCAGTAATAGTTTTTAGGGACAGATGGGTCATTGAGACGTTATAGCGTCCCTTCTTTGCAACACGTAGTTTGATTAGGGTGGGGTATGCGGGTCATTTCATCTATAGCGTAGAGACGTCCCTACCCCATGATGCATAGTTCAAATTGTATGTAGGCCTATTTTGCATATTTGCCCAAGATGGCACCATTTGTTCTGCAATTTGAATTGCATTAGTACACCTACCAATGAGTATTGATACCGGTAACTAGCATTGTTATATACATTGTTAATGTATTGCATTAACCGCTACTGGGGGGGGGGGATTCAACACTAGTCACCAAGTACAGTAGTCTAGTCGTTATGACACCAGGCTAGTTATCTGGAGGTGGTTGGTCCGATTCTCAACTGAATCACTTCCGATTTTTTTGTTCGCTAGTATTTTGAAACGTATGGTTCTGTGTATTCAGTACTATAACACATCAGGTAGGGTAAAACATCATTCCAACAATATTATTGTTGACAAAACTATGAAGTGTTTTAAATTTTGTTAAAAATTTTGTTAATTTTGTTACTCCTGAACACCCAAACAAGTATAAACTGTACATATGTTCATCTTTCCATAAACAAAGGCACATAATAAAGTGGATATTGCTGTGCACATGTAGGCAATACACAGAAACATTTTTAATACCAAAAAAAAAAACAACTGAAAAACTAATACAGTGTATTGCTTTTTAAATAGATATTTATTAATAAACAGGATTACAAAAATAGGTTATAATTTGGATGCTAATAATTTATTACTATTTTGTTATTATAATTTTGTAACAATACCTAATACCTCTTTATAAGAATGGTTGTGAATACTGGTATTTATGCTACAGTAAAGTTTGTCAAACCACATGTTGAGGTACCACGAAGATTAAGAGAAAATATTAGATTTGGTCTTATACTTTCTCGTTGATGATTTACAATCAATTCGTCGCTCACATCACGAACTAACACAATTAAATTCAATTGTGTTAGTTCGTGAAATCAAAAAAGCGCGTCAAAATACGCGCTGTTGTTGTTAAGGACTTTTTGTGTGGTAAAGAATAAAAAATTGCTTGACAACCTATACGCGCTCGTTTTGACGCGCTACTGTGATTTCACGAACTAACACAATCAACTTTGATTGTGTTAGCTATACAGACCTACTTTAAAGAGCCTATTTATTTATTATGCAATTTCTAGGAAAATTCTGGCTGTGCAGTTTCAAAATAGAGATCTTTGTAATCATTGTTGCTTTTGTACACATTTTGAATACATACAATTGATCTGGTGATGTTGAGCTGACTTCTATGGACTGGTGGAGGATTTTGATATGTTGTACCAGAGATACTAGAAACACAAGATAGAGTTCTCCACATAAAAATACTGTTCCACCGAAATGCAATGTGGAAATGTAAACAATGGGGCGCCGCGTACGGCTGGATTTAAAAAACTTATGTCAGCGTTACACAACTGTGAATACATAACCTCCTTTTGCAGAGGTAGAAATAGTTGCCATTATCCATAAGATACAATAAGTAGGCATTAAATAAATCAAAACAATAAAATGACAGACACCAAAGCGCAGAATCGTATGACCGAGCTCTGATTAGTGATAACGTTTTCCTCCATTAATGGAAAAAGAAGGGCGCCGTGTGGGTCTGGATCATAGAGTTATTAAACAACTATGGTCTGGATATACGTCTGAACCAATTTCCGCCTCATTTTTGCTGTGCGAGGGCTCTATCATGTGTTTCTAGTAACTTTGGTTGTACGTAACTGAATTTTCTAAAGCTCTGTCCCCACTATCAGATATTATACGACAAATAAATGTGATGTGCCTAAATATATGGGCATGGCGATGCTTTACTGCACCTGAATATGAGTGTGTCACCTTTATTTGTCACATAAAATGTGATAGTTAAGACACTGAAGGGGATGTTTCATGATGAAAACTCTTCGGATTCAGTGTCTTACAAAATCAGGTTACAACTTAGCCAGACTTTAAGGTAGCTTAGAAATTAACGATAGCTTATAGTGAGTCAATATGTTTTAAAAGATTGTAGTTGGTATTACCTGTAGCAGTGGAATTGTGTCCAGTACAGAGGGCACTGCTGGGCAGCTTCAGTTCCTCTTGATCCTGATGCCAATGCAATGACCACAGCCAAGGTCATAGCAATACGCAGCATGGTTACGCCTATAGCACATGAATTAAACGTTTGCGGAAAGATCTGTAGGCCGTAACTTTAACGAGGCATGAGTGAAGCACGTATAATGAGACGTATAACTTATTCAATTCAATCTTTTAATTCAGACAAATTGACAAAAGTCCATGTTAAACATACAACAAAAATAGAGTAAAGGAGTAAAAGCAATGGAATAACCAAAAAAAAAAAATGCCATGATTAAAGAAAATTAGGAATGAGAAGTTGTCTTCATATCATTACAGAAAAACACAAAATACAGCAAAAACTCTCACATTTGATCTAACGAATTTGTATCAGTCAACATGCGTTCCGTAAAGCCACAGACTTTCTCAAATATTCATAAAAAGGTAGAATTCCCATTAACAATTGTTATAATTTAAAATCGTCAAACACACACGTAGAACCAACTTAATTCTAATGCAAATACAATGCAAATTTTGTTTATTTTTTACAAAAGAAAAACAAGAATATGCATAAAATAACCATAATAAACGCACAGGACACCAAATTGTTCTTGTTAAATTAGTGGGACCAGAATTGGAAAATTATATTATTTATTATTAACGAAAATAATCATTTAAAATTATTGAAAATGTATACAAATTTAAGCTAGAAAAACACTCCATAATCGAACTTAAAAAATCTATTTAAAGTTCTATACATGAACATCATGCACAATATAGTACAGTATAATACATACTCCAAGTATCTAAATATACGCCGTCTTGTCGGGATTCAATATTTCGACATTAATTATGTCATCATCAGGAATCATGTACCATTATTGTAATATGGGTTTTATAACGTATTGTAACGGAACGGGTCCTTTGTCAGGATTACGAGTTCAGCCAGAGCCCTGGGCCCTGGACTTCAGAAAAAAAAGAAGTGAATAACGAAATAACAAACTCAAGATTCTCACTCTCAGCGCGTCGAACTATTCAGTATTTATCCTCGAATAATTCAATAAATTTCAACAGTGATCACTCACACTTCATTATTACTCCGACACTGAAACCACAAATAAGACAGAGGCAGACATATAGAATCCCAAACAACTAACTAGGTACCGTATTTTACGGATCATCCCGTTTTACTCCTGAAGAATTCTCAAGCATCAATCCTACCCCCTCCTAAAATTATAGCCTGAGTTCCTTGTGCTAATGTTGGGTTACTCACTATTTTATTGTGCTTAGTGCGCGCCATACCTAATTTAATTGGCGTCTAATAATCGACTCCTTTTTTGAGGGGTCCGCGCAAAGCGGACCACAGAACCTTGTTGTTGTTGTTTTTGTTGTTACCAAAACTTTTAAAAGCGCCGCCAGTTTTGAACGGACATGCTGAAAGTTTTGTACACATAAACTAGAAGTGATTCCCAACAAACGTTTATGGCTTCTTTTAAGTTGGACCCATGGTGCCCCATACACCAACAAAACAAAACCGGGGTTTCAGCAAAGACTAAATTACTAATGACATGACACGTGGCATAGATGGCGTGGTCGGTTAGCGATGTGTTCTCGGGAACCAAAGGTCGTGAGTTCGAATTGTACAGTATAATAATTGAATCGTACAGTATAATACATACTCCAAGTATCTAAATATACGCCATCGTGTCGGGATTCAGTATCTCGACATTAATTATGTCATCATCAGGAATCACGCACCACTATTGTAATATGGATTTTATAACATCTTGGTATCCAATTTTCATTTTTTTTCTTCTTCAATTTTAGGACAATTTTATTTTCTCAATTTTAGGACATTTTTTGGTACAAATGAAGATTCTACGTAAACTTAATTCTTTTTGCAATTGCCCACTAGTTTTACTAGGGCCTATTTTAAATATTTCAGGCCCGTTTTATTAGGAAAGACTATTTTTTAGCCATGCCTAACTAGTCGCCGCGAGTGACTTAGTTTGGTGGTTCCGCAAAAATGTGAACATTGTGATTGGTCAAAATTGTTTGTTTCGGTCCGCTCATTTATCCAAATATGGAATATAAGATTATCACATTCGTTTGACATCCTGGTACCTGCATTCAGTGTTTTACAATTACCGTCTCCGTCTCTAAATTAATTTTCACGTTGGTGGGGTGCTGTCCAGAATGAGGAAAAAAATAATAAGAGACTTGTGGCAAGTCTATTTGAATCCCAAACTGTACTCAACTTATGTAGTTAATTTGCACTTCTTGCCCAAAACAAATATTGGAGGGTCAATCTAATTGGTTAGATTAAAGTTTGGGCTGATTCATTTCATATGTGGGTTAGTCCATTCCCAATTACCTTGGTGGTCCCGGGGAAAATCCCAAATTTCGTTACAGCATTTATAATGTAATATCTAAGCTTTATAAATGTAATTTTAAAATTTTTGTATCTTAGAAATAAGGTTGCAAAGGTTTTTCCAACGTTGTGTTGACATCAATGTCGGTGAATGTTATTATAACTTCATAGACCGCAGCTCCCTGGAGTCGGTGTTCTGACAATATTGTTTTTCCGTTCATTGTACCTTACTTTGAATTCGGTCTATGGCCTGTTTTGTGAGACTCATACGGTCAATCTGAAAAATCAATATAGTATTAGCATGTTTATTCCATTTGTGTTATTTGTAGGGGCTTGGTTAAAAACACTTGATGACAGATTTTTGTTTAATTTGCTTTTCCTCCAACCCCGTTAAACCCATTTTTTTGTTTCTTTGTCGACAGATTGAAAATAAATTAATATAAATAAAATTTAATCATAAAATTAGTAGAAATCTTAAAAGGTCTTACCTTTCCAGTAATCGATTTCGGAAAACTGTCAAAAATCAACACATAGCCAGGTACACTTTCTTCGAGTCTCACCTAATAAAAGAATTTAATTTTCCATAAGCAAACAAAAAAACAAAAAAAAAAAAAAACATAACAAAACAAAATAATAATAAATATATAAATAATTATATATATATAAAATATAAATCCTACAATAATCATGAAATTAATATAATATGCGGACATTCTTGTTGACGTTTTGAAATAAACGTTTAAAACTATTTGTACGATCTAACATAAGACAATTATGAGTAAGGTCACTCAAAATAACATCGTTATTGAGTTTACGCACCTTTCCAGTTAGGTGAGAGACAATCTGGTCTTTTTCAATGATGGCGTTCTTCTTTGTCCTATTTTCATAAATAAAATAAATACTTGTAACTATAATGAAGCTACGATTATAACAAATAACCTTTATATAGTTATAATAATGAAGTATGGTAGTATCTAATGCACAGTGATTCCACTGTATTAAAATTATATAATGAGTATAATAGTCTTACATACCTTAAGCAAATACAAATTTCTTCAGATAGGCGCTCATCCGGTACCCCAATTACCTGGCAAATATTAAGCAATAGATAACCAACATTAAATCACTCACCATGGGAATCAACGAGAACATAAATGACACAATGCACTGTTCCGCTAAGCTCCGCCCCTTGGATATTATTGCTATGGTCCTACGACAGTGTAGATGTACGCAGACACGTGCGTTACTACTATACTCGGGGCAGGGCGAAACACGTACTACTGGGCCTATTTCTGGATCCATTTATGTCATTATTGGAATAGGAGCCTGATGGGGTAGGGGAAGTGCGAAGGTGAAGTAATGTAATGTAATGTAGTGGAATTTGGTATAGCGCATTATACCGAAGTCTCAATGCGCTGGTGATGTGTGGACTAAGAACTCAATCAATGACTTTCTTCGCCCCTAAGGGTCCCTTCATGTCTGTGCTACCCGGTAACCCGGTACCAGCAACTCTCGTCAGCAACTCTCGTCGTCCACCACAGGGGCTGTCTGTTCCAGTACACCGGGGTATCCCCCTACTTGTCTCGAAGGATGTACTGGGTTCTTTATAGTGCACACGAGCCATTGTATACACTGGGCCTACGGTTTATAGTCCTTATCCGATAAGTGTGAGGGATTACGTGGGGAGGGGGAGTTGCGAAAGTGAAGTGGAAGGGAATGCGCTACACAGCGTACCCAAGTAGGTACACCAAACTATGTCACGTCAATTTGTAGATGTAGACGCGCCCACAACAAATTATAAGGAGCAAACAAGATGAAGAAAATTCATTGAGATAAGATTACCAACCTGAACCTGCTCAATAGATGGATGTTGTGAGAGAACATTTTCTATGTCGGCGGGAAAAATCTTTATACCACCCCTGTCTATCATATCCTGTGTAAACAAAAATAAAATTCTATTGAACGATAGTCTAATGCAAAGTAAAATGTTTCTTTTGTATATACCGATACACTATGTAAGGTACTCGGAGTTGTGGCGCCAGTGAGAGGGGAATCGAGAAGAGCTGTCACCCCCACCACTCCCGCAGGGGAAAAAAACAATTCGTCGGTGTAAACAAAATATACAGAATGTGAGACTAAAATTGATTAAACAAGTCTTTCAAATCATCCATAAATTGAGTTTCTGGAACTTTGACCTCTGGACCACCTCTGAGATAATAAGTTCTGGCCTGCCCCTACCCCTGCCCGCGGTCACGTATGCTCCCGGGAAAATCTGCCTTCAGCAGTCGCATATACCAGCCTCCACCCATCGGCGATGTCTTCGGACCCCCGTCGTGCAAGCTCTGACGCCACTTATTTGGATCTAGTGCAGGGTTGCGGATTACTTGTGTGAAATGTGAGGGGTTAGGTAGACTAAATGGAGTATCGATCAAACGTAACTATTGATCAACCAGAAGAGCGCCAGCAACACACGCTTCACGCTTGTCCCAAACCCACATGTCACGTGCCCACACACGCACGTGCTTACGTACGTTTACGCGCTCGTTTTGTGGCATTTACAAACAATAGGGAGCTTTCGATTGCACGACGACGGTAGGACGTAGAACATAATGACGTCACTAAAAGTCATCTGCGCATGCGAGGACGTTAAGGTCATCTCGTCGAGTAGATTCTGAAACGCAATTTGGCCAAATCTACGTATGTAAGAACGTAGGACTCCCGGTAGGACGGTCAAGCATGAGTGGTTCCGTTCTAGCGTCGCATCGTCGCACAAATCGAAAATCGAAAGGTCCGTTTTGTTTGGGGATTAACTTCTTCTTTGACAATGAAGATAAACGTGTGGCTATTTTAAATATTATTACCTTTTTTCTCCCGACTATTGACAGGACACCAGCCGCGTTAAAAACACCAAGGTCACTAAAGTAAATATCAATATTACAAATATTTCATAATAGAAATTTATTTACATATTCATGATTTACTAATTTACTATTGTGAACAATAATGATGATGATGATGATAAAGATTGAAGATGATAAAGATGATGATGATGATGATAATGATGATGATGATGATGATAATGATGATGATGATGATGATGATTGCTAGTTATTTTTCACGTACCTTTCGACGTTTCTATTAGTTAGGAAATAATAATATTTAAGCCGGACGCACTGCGCCGTACGACTATCGTACGACAACGACCATCGGCAGACGAAACCATATCCGTTTTGTTTGAGTGCATAACTACACGACGAAATCTGACTGTCAGTGACAGCAAAGAGTGGGGAGAGCGGGACTAGTTGCATCGGGGGCAAGTTGCATCACAGGGGTTTTCTTTAAACATGAACATATTAGGCTCTGGCAACCACACCCATCGCCTAATAGCACACCAAAGTTTGACGCGATCCAGTAAAGCTTGAATATTTTAACAAAGAAATCGTTATTTTTACCCATGCAAGTAAAATTTTGATGCATTGGTTTGGTATATGGGCCTATATTGCACTAAGGTAATGTTGATGAATATCGTAAGTTAAGAGTTATACTTTTATATTTTTGTGAACAGTATAGATAATTAAAAACTTTAAATTAATACTTGTTTTATATTTTTACAGATACAGCACTTGAACAATGGTAAGACGATACATTCCAAAGAAAAATAGGGAAGGGCCCAGAGGAACTGAAGCGAGCGGCAAGCACATTTTTATTGATTGAGAGACTGCCTGTGCCAAGTGTCGCAAAGGACAACAATGTGCATTATATAGCAATGTAGCACACTCAACAGATTAGTGAACAGGTTAAATAAGGGTATGGGGGCGATGATTATGTAGAGTATACCATTTTTGTCAAGAATATTGAAATCCATGCTTTAGAATACACGCTATAATGTTATTTTTTCTTGGATAATTATCAAAGGATATAGTATTGGAAGTTGGACTTCAAAATATATTTTGTTGTTTATATAATTCTGCTAGAGGACGGGGCAATTTGCATCATTAAAAAAAAGGTCTCGTAAGTTCGAAAGCTCCGATGAGGGCAGTATAATAGAGGCAGTAGAGTGTATTGGCCCTAACGGCCGCCCATACAAAAAAGATCTATTAAGCAAACAGCACAGGAAAATCTATTCATAAATCAGCCGGGTATTCATAGAGCTCCTCATGAGAGCGCTAAAAATAATATTCAACCCTTAGTATTTCTATAAAAATTAACTTATGTGTTATGATTTTACTTTTAGTAGTATGTCAATCTGACGTTACCCTCAGTTAGTTTATTTGACATTGCATCTCCTTTTCAAAAGATATTAACAAAAGTATAAAAAAATGATGCAACCAGCCCCGCTATAGAATGGATTCTCATTGGCGACAGTCCGAGCGAATCGTTATCAAAGCGATCGTCGCCGTTGCACGCGCCAGTAGCATTGCGTTCTTTTTATGGGAATAGCGTCAGCCGACGGCCGTCTATACGGCGGGCCCGGAGATAATTACCCAGTTTTAAACCACCCGTGGGGCGATTTAGCTGCTTTCGTCTGTTCATCATTCCCCATGTATCTCTGAAAGTTACTACAACAGCGGCACCAAATTTCACCATTACTGCCAAGAGGTACACACTTTCCGTCATCATCAACCAACTGTATCTAGAAGTTGAATTAACAAACATAATCATTATCATGTGAGTTAAGTTATGTTTTGGAAACGTTTAAGTGTTGAAACCTGCGTGCAGGCACCGTATCCATTTACCTCTGCATTTGGCAATATTCGAACTCCAGAACACCGCGCCTCCAATGGGTCCCACGGAGAGCTTATGGATGGTACCATCATTTCAGTTGAAGCATACGCTATCTGGAATTTAATGAATGTGATTTAGGCCTAGTTAAAAAGTATGCTGTCATAATTCAGGATTTATACTATGGTAATATTTTACAGTCACATACTCGTACATTTAAAGATACATATATACAGACAAAACAGACTACTTACCAGAATTTTGCAAGCAAATTTTTCTTCAAAGTCCTTCGCCAATTTTGGAGGGATGTTTGATCCTCCGGTTAAACCTAATAATTTGAAGAAGAACATTGCTGCGATGTAATAACTATTATTTAATAATATCATCTACTTATGTAAAGGGTGTTTCGAGTGCACAATTTTGTTGATAAACCATAATCCTCTAAAAATTCAAAATGCTTCATGAGTAGCCCTTTTTATTGGAAATAGGTGCCAATTAAGTTAATAGTTACGTACAAATATCGAGAGAGGTTACATCATATTCTCCGATGTCCTTGAAGTTCAACATGTCGTATAGATAAGTAATTAAGAAGAGCACATCAGTACACCTTCGGAATTAAAGAATAGAACAAAAAATACTGTATTAAGGTATGTTTGATTGAAAAGGATCATAACGGATATCCGAATGCCTATAATTATTTTTAGGAATGGTGTTGGTGTTATTTGGAGGTTGTGTGTTCAATTCCCACCCGAATTAATTGTGAGACTTTTTTGCAAGTATTTGCAAACGTACTAAGCATTTCGTACGATAACACGTCATGAATGGCAAAATATTATTTTCCTATTCCCACTTGTGAGATTTTTCGCAAGTGTTTGGAAACGTACTGAACATTCCGTTCGATAACACGTCATGTAGGGCAAACACCTTCCCTAATAAATCTCCTGACGAAAACACCATCGGAATAGCATTACACTACCAACTGCTGCTTGAGGATCGGATTCAACACTAGCCACTAAGCACAAGCTCGGTGGTTTAGTGGTTAAGACACCAGACTAGTTATCTGGAGGTCGTGGGTTCGATTCCAAGCCGAATCACTTCCGATGTTTCTTCGCAAGTATTTTGGAACGTACTGAGCATTCAGTAGACCTAAGATAACACGTCAGGAAGGGCAAAACACTTCCTTTAAAGGCTACCAGTACCTTTCATTTTGAATTGTCTGCACAATCTGTTTTATGTTGTACACAGGGGGCGCAAACACTGACGTCATAGAAGCCACCAATGGGGACAACACCCCACTTCCTTCTCCACTAATATGAGCTGTATTAAGCCCAAGAATGATTCTTCGATTCTGACAGAAAGCAATTTCCAAAACTTTTAGGCCTACTAGTACAGAAAAAGGTATGAACACATACAATAAATATGTCCTTCTGTCATTCCTTCGATATCCTTTCCCTCTAATTTTACATTGCTATGATGACGCATGCTCGTGTCAAAGTCAATCGACATAAACAAACATTACACAAAACATAGGTTTATGTCGATCGGCCTTGGATACAACGGGATACGCACATGCGCAGTTTAAACTACGAATTGGCTTATTGCGTCTTAAAACCTAATATGTAATTCTCTTAGTTATTCAGGTAGGTGTGACACCCTAACATTATGTTTCCTTCTTTAGTTGAGAGTACGTGGAAGATGTGCCATTATCATCAATGCTCTTCCCTTAGCCCCAACCATGGTGTGGTTCAGGTGGTTTACACCCTCCATCTGTGGAAGTCCCTCCCTGGTCCCTCTATTTGAAATTCATGGACCCGCCATTGCAATTACATTTTATTTCATTTTATTAAATATTAAAATGGCAGTCGAGGACTGTATTAAATGATACTGTACTTACAATAATACAGAACAGTAATATAAAACCACCAAATGATTAATTATTAATTAACAATACACATACTGCACAGACATTCAGAAAAAAGAATAAAAACATTAAAAATTTTGGTAAATTGTTTAATTTTACGTGCCAACAATTTTCTTTATTAGTTTAGAACAGTTGCTGAGACCACATAGGCACCCCTTGAAATAGTTACGAATGTTTCGATTATCATTAGTATATATACTAGCTTGGGCCATTAAAGCACTTCTTAATATGAGTTTTCTGAAAAAGTGAATCAGTGTAGGCCTACCTTGTCCTACATTCTTTAAGTTCAAACTCGGCTCCTGAAAATTTAAACTGTTTGAGCTTTCGGGGATTCCACATCTCCCAGAGGAAATTGACGGCTCCCAGCAAACCCACACCCCACTCGCCATAATGGGGAGCTTTCGATTGCACAACGACGGTAGGACGTAGAACGTAATGACGTCAGTAAAAGGCATCTGCGCATGCGAGAACGTTAAGGTTACCTCGTCGAGTAGATTGTGGAACGCAATTAAGCCAAATCTACGTACGTAGAGAACGTAGGACGCCAGGTAGGACGGTCACGCATAAGTGATTCCGTTCTAGCGTCGCGTTGTCGCACAAATCGAACACTCGCCATAATTATGGGCATACAACAGTTTTCTGTCAAAGAACATTTGATAATCTGGACCATGACTGGAAGCATTATTTTTTCCCCATAAATAGTGCCCTCTATAATTTCTGCCGGAACTGTATGAGAAAAAAATAATGCTGTCTGCACAGAGCTACAATGATTTAAAATACTTAATCTACAGACAAGTGATCCTCCAGTTTTCTCACTTACCTCTTTATTTGGCATTCCTTCAAGGTAGTAAAACATACCCTTTACTCCATTAATCACACTAAAATGTGTATGAACCGCGTACTTCGGTTTACCAGTAGATCCCTAAAGAAATGATATCAGGATCCACTCTAACAAATTGTATGTGAAAAATGTGCGTGAATTGCCCATATATGGACTTGGTAATAGCATACCACATCCATATATGGCAAGGATGATGTCATATCACATCCATATATGGACACAATACCATACCAAAATATATGTAAATTACAGGTATTTGTCACATGAAGTGTGGATAGGCTTTAAGCGTATTTAATTATATACATCTGCGTGCTAAATATGGACACTATTACAAACTTGAGCAGTCACTCCATAGTGCATACCTCCGCCCTGCTCCTGAATACCAATGATACGCTGGCCGTGTATGGGCGAAACTGCAGCATATCCTCAAGAAAATAATTGAATCGCCCGTTGTATTCAGGCACATTGTTTTTAATTGAGTGCTGTAGCATACCCTAAACAAATAATGGAACCGCCCGTCGTATTCAGGCACATGCTTTCTTGAGAGTTGCCAAAACACGAGGGGCAATTCCACTCTTTTCTTTTATGCTCGAGGGTTAAAAATCGAGTTTTCGTGCCCATAATTGTGTCTGTTGACCTTTGTTTTCAAAATGAATGGTATCTTTCTTCGATTATTATGTACCATTCCACTAAATGTTAAGATGATCGATTCATTAGTTTTTGCGTAACCTTGCTAACAGACAGACATATAGACAAACAGCAGTGAATACATGACCTCCGTGGCAGAAGTCAAACGCTGACGTCATTTTGTGTGATTATGAGGTTATAAACGATACACAGTATTTATGTATTTATAAGTATGTTATTAAAGTATATATCTTACTGAAGTAATGAAAATGTCGCTGTCATCATCAAAAATAACTTCGTCCTTTTTGAGCTTGAAGAGTTCAACAACTTTAGGATCTGACCCAAGCTTCTCAATATCATTGACATCACATGCTCCACTATAAGGAAATAGTTACGTCGTCAGTTACAAAGAAAGAGATGGTAATAAAAGGCCTGACCGACTACCTTGGAGTTCTAGGTCTAGTATTGCCGGGGAGAGTAAATAGGGGCGGATATAGGGGCGCATGGGGGCTAGGGCTTTCCCAAATAGTAAGCAAAAAGAAAAGAAAAAATAAAAAGAAGAAAAAAAAATAAAGGAAAAAGAGAGGAGTACGGACTCCAAACCACCTAATTTCGGTTTAAAGTCCATGTACATTCGTCATGTTCAAGCATTTATAGGCAAAATATCTGGCAAACAACACCCCACTACCCCCTCCCACGCTTGGTGCGTTGAACTTCGCATAGCCCCTACCCAGACTTTTCTCAAGGATCCGCCCCTGGTGAACTTTGGCTTCAACTTCAACTTACCTTTTATTATTCTTACTAACACCAATAATTACATCTAGATGCATAGTTCTGTGAAATTTAAAACATCATTAGATATTTTAATGAAGGCTTGATTTTAAGTAAACATCTGTCTCTTATACACATCTAGATGTGTATAAGAGACACGATCTATAATGATAAGGAATATTTTGGAGTAGAGTTGAATAGCTTGGTGGTTAAGATGCTTACTTTTCAATCCCAGAGTAATGGATTAATTCTTGTACGTCACGGTAACAGGATTTTTCCTCACAACCAAAACCACTCCATTCCCTAGCCTCATAATGAGAGAATGTATGTATGTGTTTTTGGTTTTGTGATGTAATTGTTCCATAATTGTGAGGAGGCAACAGAAAATGAACAGCGGCCATATGCCTCTGTGCAAAATTTCTGTACTACAAACAGGTTCTTCTATGCAGACCTTAGAGTGCGTTTTGGGTGGTGTGCCGGTATCAGATTCATTAACTACTGCTTTGTATTATGAAGTCTGGTCTTAATTATCACTAAAAGTATATCAAAAACAATTTGTTTGGACGTTTCCAACCAATGAAAGTTACTAAGGACAGGTGTGATAATGTTCATGCCTCTTTGTTTTAGTGATGATTCTTGCTGCACAATTTTGTATTCTTTGCAGTTTAAAAATTTCGGAGAGCCAAACAGTAAACCATTGCAGTAATCCAGTCTTGATGTAACAAATGCGATGTGGAGAGGTGAGAGATGCGTGTGTAGTTTAAGTAGGCCTATGCCCTATGTACGTTTCTGCATTGAAGATATTAATGTCAATAGCTTACTTCGTTACACCTTCAGCACTTATTGTTCTGATGTCTTCTAATCTATCAAACAGGTTATTGGGGGTCCTTCCTAATACAATCACTTTACAATCCGTCTGCAAATAATTGTTCATACAAACATGGTTGAGTAGGCGATTATGAGAACTACCGTACTAATAATCATAAGCTTTATGTTTATCATAAAAATTATATGTGGTATAAAATGTGATTGATTGATGGAATGATTGAAAGACTGACTGACTGGTTGATTATAATAGGCCTACCATATTATATACAATAATACAAATAAAATAAAAATTCTTGAAAATTTCAATGTAAATTGTAAATACATTTAAAAAATACAACGAATTAATGAAAATAACAAATGCTAAAAAATAGTGTAAGCCAAATTTCATGTTGTAGTTAATAATTATTTATTATCATCATTGTCATCATCATAGTCATCATCATCATTAAATATTAATACAATGCAACGACATTTGTATAGAAATATGGCATTGACTATGAAAGAGATTCCACTACGGCTCATCGTTTCTTCACGAGGATCACCAACCTACCCTCTCGCAGAGTCATCATATAACCAACTCTCAACACTTTGTGAAGACCATCCGGGATGTTTAGCTCGAATCTACAGACACTCTAGTTCGCTTTGACATAAAATCACTATTCACCAATGTACCGGTCAAGGTCAAGTACCTTTTCTTTACGTTTTGGTAACCAGACAGGACACATGGACTTTGTCACATGCAGTCTATCGCAAACTACGGAAGCCCGTTAGTGCCACCAGTGAATTAAAATTTAAAAACCGTTAAGTGGCGGCCGCCACTTATTATCTGGCAGGCGCCAGAAAATTATCTGGCGGCCTCCACATAATTATCTGGCGGCCGCCACTTAATTATCTGGCGACCGCCACTTATTATCTGGCGGCCACCACGTACACTCGGTATAGTGTTAAACTCGATACAGAACTGGCCACTAAAGCGCAGGATTGTCTTAGCATTAAATACCATTTAAAATCATCTAGCTGGTCATTAGCTACAGCTTTTAAGCCTATAAAAGCAGTCATATAGCATCCATTTTGCAGAATATAGCAAATATCTTTTCTGTAGCACATCAACTATCTTGTATGTCATGGTATAGTTGCTGTTTAATCATAGTGATAATATCAACTGCTATTGCTGGGTAAAGCATTAAAAGACATTAAATACGGTAGTGTTTAAAAGCATGGTAGCTGGTCACTATCTAGCTTATAATATCAATTGTATAGCACCAATTCACAAAACATAGCAATTAAAAGCATGTTAGTAGCTGCAACAATGATTTAACTGCATTTTGACTATAAAACGTTTGCGATGATAGGTGTTAGGTTTAAGCACGCCAGCAGTTTACCATTTACCATTAAAGGCTTTTGCGCCTATAGGGTTAGGCACGTCAGCAGATTACCGTTGAACAGACGTTTGCAACGATATGCGTTAGGGTTAAGCACATCAGGCGTTGGCGCAGATAGGCGTTAGCGTTAAGCACTTAAGCAGATTACCATTTAAAAGGCGTTTACAACGATAGGCATTAGGGTTAAACACGTCAGCAGTTTACCATTGAATATGCGTTTGCGATGATAGGCGTTAGGGTTAAGCACGTCAGGGGTTTGCAACAACAGGCGTTATGGTTAAGCACGTCACCTGTTTACCATTGAATAGGCCTTTGCGAACGAAAGGCGTTAGGGTTAATTTGTGGATTAAGTTTGGAGCACGTCAGCAATTTACCATTGAATAGACGTTTGCGACGATAACAAATAGGAAAAATAACATATTTAATTGCAAATGACCGGTGAAAATGCCTATTTATTAGCGTACACAGTTCCTACTGGCGACTTCTGAAATTCTTATTAACCCTAATTTCTATTCATTAATGCAATGGCTGGCGCGAATACCTATTTATTAGCGGACATGGTAAAATGGCTGACATGCTTATCCCTAAAGCCTATCGTCGCAAACGCCTGATGACGTGCTTAAACCTAACGCCTATCGTCGCAAACGCCTATTTAATGACTTTCTTTTAATCGCTATTTAATGCTTCCTAGAAATGTTATATTTTGTGAAATGGGTGCTATGACTGCTATTATAAGCTATAACTATTGTATAACAGCTACGAACATGCTTTTAATCGCTATTTAATACTTAACCCTGTGATTGCTAATGGGTGCTATATGACTGCCATTATAAGGTACGGTATAGCTGGTGACCAGCTACCTGTATGCTTTTAATCACTATTTAATGCCCTTTAATAATTAACCCAGCTATAACAGAAAATATCACAATGATTGAATAGCAAATATAGAACATATAATACAGTTGATGTGCTGCAGCAAAGATATTGATATATTTTGTGAAGTGGCTATATGACTGCTATTATAAGCTATTACAAGCTGTAGCTAAAATTACTAGCTAGGCCTACTACGATGCTTATTAATGCTACCGTATTTAATGCTTGGCCCGTTCCACATCGAGAATCAAGCTATACCGCAACCTGGGTACTACATAAATAAGTGGCGGACGCCACATAATTAAGAAGCGGCTGCCAGATAATAGGCATTTTTCGTTTTGACTACGCGGCCAGTCTACTACGAACTAATGGACCGTGACGCAACGCCAAGACACCGTTCGCGTACTACACCAAGAGCTGTTTTCGTTTTTTTAAGGCGACTACGACGACACAGCACACGTACTAGGCCTACGGAGGGGAGTTAGTCGACCATGGTTTTATTACCAGAGAACAATGTTCCCTTGTTTTATATTTGAAGAAATATAAAACAATATAGGAAATACTGTATACAAAATAAAAAGTTTCCAGAAAACACTGAGTGATGT
>NW_022739772.1:17632-22261 GCF_011630105.1 Anneissia japonica
GGCTAGGATCTACCTAGGCTAGGCCTAGCCTAGCCTAGGTGTCAAAAGAGTCGTTAAAAAAGTCGTTAACCGGGAGAAGAGGGATGTCAGGCCTGCTCAGGCAATTTTTCAAATCCAACGATAATGTATAAATAAATAACAATTTTAATCAGAGGTATTTATACAGCAAGGCTTGATCCACGATATCAAGGGCGGATGAACTAGCTAGCGGCACCAGATAATGTGTTTTCTCTTACCCGAAATCCACCCTGACAAGGGCCAAGGCTAGACTAGCCTAGGCCTAAGGCCCTTTTTTCACTAGATCCCTTGATTTACCTAATTTTATGTTGTGACTATTCATTCCTCATTTATTGCACGTGTATAAATGATCTGATTGGTCAATATTAGGGTAGTCGCCACTATGCCAAATTCAGAAATTGGGGTAGTCGCGGAAGCTGTCACAACGCCGATTTAGCCAGTAAGGTTTGTGAGCATGCGCAGATATCTGTTACGCTCTATTAGTTCGTAGTAGACTGGCCGCGTAGTCAAAACGAAAAATGCCTAATAAGTGGCGGCCGCCACTTAACGGATTTGAAATTTTAATTCACTGGTGGCACTAACGGGCTTCCGTAGCAAACCAACACACACCGACAGATATCTAAACAAACACTCGTTTCACCATCCGTCCACCAAGAATGTGGGTTTGTAACACACTCATCAGAAGAGGACATTGCATCAGCGACCACAACTCCATCCAGAAAGAAGTGCAACATGCTAAGGCAGCCCTTAAACTTAATGGTTATCACACGAGAGACATTGCTACACCAAGACCCAGCAATAGCCTAGATAATGCGAAACCGAGGAAGTCTGTATTTTTACCATTTGGGAACTTTCACACCGCATTCAACTACAAGCTGATGTCAAAGTGTTTCAAAGCGCACCCAAAAAACTATCCCGGACTCTACACACACAGAAGGATAAGCCACCAGCACAGAGTCAGCCAGGAGTTTATCGGATCCCGTGCGAATGTGGGAATGTTTACATTGGTGAAACAGGACGAGATCTCCGTAGTAGCCTCAAGGAACACCAAGGCCATGTCAGGAGAGGGGAACAACAAAAATCGTCTATAGTCATGCACTCCCATAGTCAACAACACCGTGTACATTGGGGCAAAGTTGAACTAATAGCCACTGTACCATCGTGGCACTCCAGAAGGACCAGAGAAATCCACAAACACAATACTGCACATCAAGATATCGGGTTTGTCATTAGCGGTATTTGGCTGTCTATGTTTAATCGGACCTAGCTAATCAGCCCCACCATTTCCCTCCTTCTGGAACTATGCCTTTGGTTTATGGTTATTCCCCCTTTCCCGCCACTCTGGAACTATGCCTTTGTTTTTTGTCGTTCCCACCCCCTTTTCCGCCCTGGAACCATGCCTTTGTTTGGGCGTTCCCACCCATTTGTCTCCATGACAAATGGCTTTTGTTTTAGCCTTTCACTAGCTAGCAGTCTTCTCATTGGTCAGTTTATCCATCAAATACCCATTCAGCCTCTCTATTCAAACATATAAATATTTCTGAAATACACGCCATCGTGTTGGGATTCAATATTCAGGAATGATGAGCATGAATGTTTCTCTGTTTGGAGGTTCTGCAGATATTATTCTCCAGAAGACGATTGAAGCAAATCAATCGAAACGTCGAGACTTTCTCAAATACAACAGTTCTTTTCAGAACTACCTAAGTGGTGTACCGCAAGCTTCAACAATATGTTATTACTTCGCCATGCAAGCCTTGAAACAATACTAAAGAATAAGAAAATATACCTGACCGGTTTCAAGAGGGGGAAAACCCCCGGACCCTCTTCCTATTGGGGGTTATCCATTCATGGAAAAAAGAATATGTAAGCAACTCAATTCTTTTATGTATGTGAGTGGCCCAAATCTACAGGGCGGCATCTAGGACAGTTTTGTCGACAAAATACCATTTTGTTGAGACAGAATGCTATTTTAGCATTTTATTGGGACAATTCTGGTTTGTCGACAAAATGTATTCTGAATAGTAAATTACTATAAAATGATGATTTTGTACTGTAAGACAAAATTTATTTTGTCACCAAAAATGCTATTTTGTCGACAAAATGGTATTTTTGTAAGACAGAATCAATTTTGTCATCAAAATGCTATTTGTTGACAAAATAGCTTTTTCTTAGGCAAAATTAATCTGTAGCCACAAAGTGCTATTTTGTAGACAAACGGATTTTTGTAAAATATTTAATTCACTTTGTCACCAAAAATTTTATATTCTGTGTACAGAAGCACCTTTTGTGTAAGACAGAACGAGGTTATATGCAAATGAGCTCTTCTTGATAGTGTGCAGCGGCGGTGTATGCCTAGCCTTCCTGACGGATTATCCTGAGACATTCTTTGTCTTGGTGATCAAAATAAACGATTCCATTTAACCATTTATGTTAGTCATAACCATAATATAATATATAGTTATAGTCAAAAGAATAGAGTCCACATTGAGAAGTATTTAGTTGGTTCATTGCTTTAAAATTGTGTATTGTTACCCCTGGGCCTTGGATGGCCTAGCAATGTCATGAACAAGGTACGATTGCAATCTTAAAATCACAGCTTAAAATCAATTTTTTTTAAATGTACAGCGATAAAAAAATTACATAAGTCAAAAATGTAGTACACACTAACTTTTTCATTTTTTTTTATAAATTATACTCTCAAATAAATTACTTTGCAATTGAAGTCTGACCTTGATTTACAGAACTTTACTGTACAGCCTTGCTATTTGACATACAGATGGCGTCACCACCATTAAGTAACAAAGTTCAAAAGGTGGATTGCAGCACAAAGCTTTATCAGCGCGTCATTAAAACTAAGAGGCGTTCTGTCTCACACAAAAGGTGCTTCTGTCGACAAAATGAATTCTGTCTTCTACACAGTCATTTTGTATACAGAATAAAATTTTGTGGTGACAAAATAAATTCTGTCTTACAAAATAGTATTTTGCAGAGACAAAATAAATTCTATATAACAAAATCATCAACAGAATAAATTTTGTCGACAAAATAGCAAATTCCCCAATCAGCGCCCAGTACAAGTGCAGGGAACACGTAGGAGGACAGTCACAGAGGATAACGTTGTCACGCAAACCGAAAACTCCCTCATATGGAAAAGGACTATTTTCTGATTAAATGCTGATCATACATTATTCATAGTCTGTCTACCGATATGAAGGAAATGGAAATAAAATATACTCACTTGAAGCAAAATATCTTTCACGCTGGTATTTGGGAAAGCCGGCAAAATGTAAAAACCTGTAAACAATAATGTCAATAAAACAAACAAAGCATATTATCTATTTTAATTTTGTATAAATTATAGGCCTATCCCCTAGACATGTCGTTGCATAAATACTGTAATAACGCCGATGGATCTTGCTGCAGCAACAAACAGTAGGGTTTCCATATGGATGTTGCCCCACAATGCCAGTCGGTCGCCTTTCTTCATTCAAATGGATAACAGTCCAGCAGCTAGTTTTTCAACATGGAAGAAGCATTTTAAAAACGCCATTTTATTATTATATATTGTTCTTGTGATTTACTCATAATTGAAGGATTAGCAGGAGAAGACCCAGGTTTTAATAAAGGGGTGGACGGACATAGGCTACTTGATACAGTATATAATATTTTACTTCGCACGCATCATACCCAAAAAAGTAAAACAGAGTTTTTTTCTGAACATGTAAGAATTGACCTTTTATTTATTTATTTATTTCTTCTTTAACCTGGGTGGTCTGTTCAGTGTTGATCACTGCTCGCCCACAGGGTCCAGGATCAACAGTAAAACTCTTAACTACCAACTGTCAAAAAATTTTAATTAGCCTATAAAAATATAAAAAAAATATAAAAATATATATAAAAAAGAATAAATCCATTCAAAAACATTTAATAAAAACAGAGTCCCAGCTAAACACTACCTCGGAAAACAAAGCGTTTTCTGCCAGCTTCAGTTCTGGTCGGAGGAAGGGCAAAACACCCCGCCAGGCTGGATCTGGTGTTGTGATTGTGAACTCTGTCCAAGGGGATGAACACATCAATTAAATAGATGGGAACTCCGGCATTCAAGCATTTAGTGACCAAATTTAGTATATGCTTATCTCTCCTTTCAGAAAGAATGGACCACCCAGGCATTGAAGCAAATTAATAATATTATTTCTAATGTCAGCTTTCAAGATAAGTCGGGCAGCTCTGTTCTATAGTATGTCACAATTTGATTCGAATGTATTATTATTATTATTATTATTATTATTATTATTATTTACATTATTATTATATCGGTCGACAAAATGTATTCTGAATAGTAAATTACTATAAAATGATGATTTTGTACTGTAAGACAAAATTTATTTTGTCACCAAAAATGCTATTTTGTCGACAAAATGGTATTTTTGTAAGACAGAATCAATTTTGTCATCAAAATGCTATTTGTTGACAAAATAGCTTTTTCTTAGGCAAAATTAATCTGTAGCCACAAAGTGCTATTTTGTAGACAAACGGATTTTTGTAAAATATTTAATTCACTTTGTCACCAAAAATTTTATATTCTGTGTACAGAAGCACCTTTTGTGT
>NW_022739772.1:22507-25007 GCF_011630105.1 Anneissia japonica
GGGGGGGGGGGGGGGGGCTTGACCAAACCGATGGAGGATTAAGCCCCCTTCCCCCTTTCCCCCGCTGGCACCGCTACAGGCTGCAACCACGTAATTATCTACTGGATCCGAACAGGACCGACATAGTTTTATTCAAATTTAAGGTTAGTTTGTTGGCTTTTAACCAATCACTCACATAATCAATGTCAAGTTGAAGGTTGTTTTGAATATCAATTAAAGATTTAGATGAAAAAATATTACTCTATCATCAGCGTACATGGAGATTTTTCAAGAATGAATATGATTGGAGAGATCATTAATAAAGATAATAAATAATAAGGGTCCTAAATTAGACCCTTGGGGGACCCCATATCGAATGGAAGCTGGGGAAGAGTTAACATTATTGACGCAAGTGATTTGCCTTCTACCCGAAAGATAAGAGTCAAACCACTTCAGCTCAATCTATTTTCTCTATGATTTTACCAAGTCCAAGTTTTGAAAGTTTTTAAAGAGTAAAGTAGGATGATGAAGCGTGTCAAACGCCTGGCGTTCAAGAATCTTCATTAGTATAGACAGGATGGAGATTGGTCTATAGTTCTCACATTTGTCTTTAGGACCGCCCTTATGTATAGGAATAATTTTTCCCAACTTCCACTGAGATGGGATCTCACCCTGAGACAAATTAAAAATAAACAGAATTTGATTTGCAATTTCATGGTACATCTGACTTAAGGAATCCTTGGACTAAAACCATCAAAACCAATAGATTTATTAGTTTTAAGTTCGGACAAAGCATTTTCAACATCATTAAATGATATGTTATTAAACTTTAGATTATCATAATTATCATTATCATTAACTTTAACATTAACATTATCTTTTTTCAAATCAAAATTTAATGACAAGAAAGATCGACGTTTCGGGTCCATCATGGAACCATTCTCAAGATCAAGTACCCTGTAAATTGAAAAAAAAAAACTAAAACCAAAAACAGCAAGCAGTGACAGGAAGTAAGTAATTAATTAACATATCAATAGGGCCTACTGTGTGGAGCCATAAGCCTGGTTCACATCGAACTCTTATCTAGATATACATCCACTCAATTAGTTAAAATTTCGACGTGAACCACTCAATTATAGCTAGATAAAAGGCTTAAGTGACTTAATTAAGTTAAGTGACTTAACTTTACTAGAACAACGGTAAATTAACTTGCTTAACGGTAAATTCGGCTCGAATTACAAGGACACGATAACGTAACGTAAGCATCTAAGCCAGCGCTGTTGTATAGTACCACCATATCATCTTCTGGCTGGCAACAACGTACTCCAACAATGCTAAGCATCGAAGTAGTCTCATTAGTCTGGTTTTCAGAAATTATTTGTAATATTATGGGTAAAAACCAAGCAAACGTCCGTTTTACGAATAGTCGATATTACCAATGACCAATTGAGCGATCTAAACATTACAAAACAGGACAGAAAGGTCCATAAAGTATACAGACGTTTTAATGAAAATTAAAACAATATTTTGTTAAATGGAAGAATGCTAGCTAGCGATTAAAATAATTCGTTTTTTATCGAAGGTAAATTTAGCTACTAGGGCCTAGAGAATCTATTACAGTTAGATTGCGATAGAACACGCTGCTGCATTGTTGTTATTTCGTACTGGTCGGCTAGGTTAGGTAGTGGAAACTCACTCTTTCTCTACAGTAGTTTACAATTTTATTTGAACGAATACCACTTGGTACTAGAGGTTCGTAAAATACGGTAGATGTTTTATTAAACAAGCCTTTCCACCGTGTGACGTCGACGGCCTGAAACTGGCTGGCTGTTTATCTGGCTCTAACTTGGCATCGAACGCAATTAGGGTATTATCGTATCATGTTTCAAGACAGGTATATCTAGAAAAAGTTCGATGTGAACTTTTATCTTCTATATATACATCCACTTAACTAGTTAAAAGGTCGACGTGAACCACTCAATTATAGCTAGATAAAAGGCTTAAGTGACTGAAGTTAAGTGACTTAACTTTACTAGAATAACGGTAAATTAACTTGCTTTAACGGTAAAGTCGGCTCGGATTACAAGGACACGATTACGTAACGTAGGCATCTAAGCCAGCGTTGTTGTATTGTACCACCATATCATCTTCTGGCTGACAACAACGTACTCCAACAATGCTAACAACAGCATCGAAGTAGTCTCATTGGTCTGGTTTTCAGAAATTATTTGTAATATTATGGGTAAAAACCAAGCAAACGTCCGTTTTACGGATAGTCGATATTACCAATGACCTTTGCCCTTTGCATCATAGACCAAGTAATAACGTTAAAAAGTCCGATTGCGTACATTTTTCAAAGTGATATATTCTTAATAATAAAATCAGATTTGTAGTATTTATTTATTGACAATTCAATCTTTTCCATTTCTGCTATAATAGTCACTATTAATTCAGTTTCAACGAACTACCACCAACGCCAGTCGTTAAAATGAACGCACATGTTTACGATGACGAAATAAAA
>NW_022739772.1:28798-35034 GCF_011630105.1 Anneissia japonica
TTTAACAAGAGGATCTTAGAAAAAGGAACCAAGTCAACTCGCCCACGTCAACCTCCAAGTAAACTCGGCCCCAAGAAATCAAATCGTCCCCACGAAGATACGTTGTGTCCCTTTCTAGAAATGTCCCCCACTTCAGATCGATGTGTCTCGCCTTTTGACACTGGGTTTGGAATATCTAGGTAAGCACGCAGATCTAAACCACAGATAGCTCGAGGCCTACTGTACTTTCTTATGTATTAATATTACTTGTGTTTCTTGATTGCACGACTTAAAATATACTTAGGCCTACTAGCTTAAAAGGAGTTGGGAATTGTATTTCGGTGTTCTCCCAATTTACTGCTAGAAGAGCCCCCTCCCCCTCCAGGATGCAACACTTTGGACTTATTTATATTTAAGCACTGTTATTATTATTCTAATACTTGCGAATGCTTGGGAGATACTTTTTTAATACCTTGTTTAACGCACCTAATTTTTGAAAAAAAAAAAATGGCAAAAAAAGATAAAAAAATAAAATTTTATTTTTTAAATTAGTAAAATTATCTTACCAGAAGTACCTGAGTGGAGGAGGAAAAAAATTAATTTTTACTTGCGAAAAATTGTAGGAATTAGGAAATGAAAGAGGCAGGTAAAATCACGCTAGGACCTAATGTGTGTCTTGATCAATCGTAGGCCTCCACTCTGATTATTGTGATGTTTGCTTCGATCCTTTAAATGCTTTTATATATTTAATTGTGAAAAAAATATCTTTCTGGTAAAATTCTACGGGCAGCTGATGGAATAATTTTTTTTTTCACTTAATTTCCAGTTGTTCATGGCGGCGGGTTCGCTAATTGTCAAATATAAAATTTTATTTTTATTTCAAAATCTTCATTATCGTCTGGCGGCGCGTTTGTGAAACAAGGTATCAAAAAAGTATGGCCTTAGTTGGACCATGGTTGCACAGCACTACAAGTTGCGCTACAATTTGAGGTTTCCAACAAAGCGTCGTTCCTGGTTCGAATTCTAATTCTCTTTAACTTTTAAAATAATAGACCTAGTGTATTATTATAGGATTATTTACGTTATTTATTTCTGCCTTTTATGTGATAACACTTTCAGTAAAAGTACTGGTTTCAAAAGTGGATCACAGATCAATGAAAAAAAAAATCACAAAATATCACTAAAAATTTGAAACATCAATAAGAGTTGTTGTGGTTGAATAATATTTACGAAAATCTGACTGGACAGTATGTAATAGGTTATTCATAGTTATATAATTATGTAATTGTTCATATACAGCTCTTTCAATAATTTTACTAATGAAAAGGCAATACAGAAATTGGTCTATACAGTAATTAAAATTTGTGTTCGTTCGATCCCCTTCTTTAAAAATAGGTTTAACACTAGCCTGACTCCACTCCGAAGGAAATGTGGAATTAAGAATTGATAAATTAAAAATGTAGGCCAGTGAATCCCATATTATTGGAGCAGCAAGTTTTAATAATTTTGTCTAAATCTAAACCACCAAGACCAGTTGCTTTATTATTTGAAAATTTATAAATTTCATCTAATACATAAACAGGTTCCATAAGGTTAGTATTAAAAATGTTAACATTAAAATTATTATAATAATAATATTTACATTTCCTCAACAACAATTTCAAGAAGAGTAATGTTATTAGAAGGTAAATTTTTACAAAATTAATTAGCTAATGAATCATCAATAGATGTGAAAAGTTTATTAAATTAATTTGCAGTTTCCTCATCACTGCTAGACAGTTCACCATTTTTGTAAACTCTTTCAATCTTGGGTTTGTTTTGGGGGATTCGCGAATAGTTTTCAAAATCTTATAGCAGATGAACAGTATTTTCTTGTTATAAGGCTTCTATTAAGATTATTTACTTTGTTTCGTAATTGTTGAGCCTTTTCCCAGCCTTCATGGCTATTTGTTTTGTGAGCTTTTTTGTAGTGATTATACCTATCTTTAGTTGAATCTGAGAAAATCACTCGTCACCACCATAAGGCGTTTACAATATCTCTATTATATTATGGTGTATATACGCTATATCACGTTTTTAGTATATACGTTTTAAGGAAGTTTAATACAGTGTTCGAATAAAAGGGTGTACGGAAAGAATGGCCCCGGAAAAAATGGCCCTGGAAAAAATGGCCCCGGTAAAGATGGCCCCGGTAAAAATGACCCCAAATGACAGGTAGGTAAAAATGGCCAAAATAATAAAATTTTGTATTAAAACTGATTTAAAAAAAATCATTATATGCATTTTTAAAAACTGAAATAATTCAGTTTTTTAAAGAATCTAACATCAAATAAATTGCCATTAACATTTTACTTTTTACAGAAATTACATATTCAATGATAAAATATTCAAAGATAAAAAATAGCCATGAATAACACTTTTTTTCGCATTTTAATGTTAAAAAATAGCAACAACATAATCAATAAATCAACATAAATCATGCATTTATTAATACTAAAATAATTTATTTGTGGCCGATTTCAAGGAAGCGGAATCACAATTTTCCAGAAATTCAATCCGGGTATTGGTAAACCCCACAAACAATTTATAGGAACATCATATTATTATTTTTATTATATATATATATATATATTTTTTTTTATAGAAAAAGTGAGTTCTACAATCGTAATTAAAGGGTTTGGATGGGGTTCGCAGTGTGTTTTGAGGATTGTGGCGTATTTGCAAGTATTTTTTCACAAAAAATTTCAAAATTTTATTAACCAAAAAATAGGTTCTTATAAATATTTAATTTTCTTATTGATATACCAAGTGAGTCAATCACAATTGAATTGTTTGGTTTTCTACAGTGTGTTTTAGGATGTTTTTAGGATTTTGCAATACCATCCTACCATAATTACTTTACCCTCACAATTACACGCCATTTTAATTCTTAGCATAATTGCCATATTTACATAACTATGTATATAATATAGTATCTCAGTTTACATTATTTAGTATAGTTTTAGGCACTTAAATTTACTTGGCAGGGAGTAGAAACCAAGTATGCAATTATATAAGTTGCTTAAATAAATGTATTCCTAATTATTCAGTTTACTTTAAAAACAATATTTGATTAACAAATACTTCTTTGAAGTAACTCTAAGCAGAACATTTGTTGAAGTAAAGTAAGCCTCCCTTTTCCCATACATGAACTTGTCATTCAAACACACAATTGATCCACATGCTTTAACTAATGTTTATTTGCACTGTTTATAACATGTAAAGTTATTTCATTTGATACTTAAAACAAAAGTGAATTTTGTGGTTATCTATGAGTTGCATGTTTTGGTAGTTGAAGTACTGTATGTATATCATTCCTCTACTGGAATAACGTTTTGAAAACTTATTTCAACTATCAAAAAATGGCCATTGTTTTTGATAATCTCTCAGTACATTATTTGCATCTGTTGTGTAACTGTATTTGATATTGTTTCAATTCTTGCTTATTACAGTATTTAAATGTTTGAAGATTTAAAAAAAATATCATTTCCAATACTGAATTTTTTCATTGAGGCAATTTTTACCTAATTGTCATTTGGGGCCATTTTTACTGGGCCATTTTTACCGGGGCCATTTTTTCCGGGGCCATTTTTACGGGGAAATTCTTACCTACATTCGAATAAAAGACATGATGGTACATCATGTAGCATAGCTGTCAATCTCCTATAAATAAATACATTTTTTATTAAAACGTCTCCGACGGGATTCGTGACCCGCGAGCTCTCGCTGTCAAGGCGCTGAGCGTCATAACCATTTGACCACCGGGGCTTCATGGTTGAACAGATCCAAAATAATATAGAGGCTATACTTGTAGTCTAATGAATATTTACTATGCTGTAACATATTTTTAAAGCATCTTCTAACGAAACAAATGACTAACTTTAAAAAGATGAGCTATCAAAATATCCGTTTGATTTTGATATAGTTTAATAAATTTGTGTTCCGCAATCCAACTTTCAATGATCATTATTTTTTTATATTAATTATGTTACACCACATTCATGTGGTAACGTTATGAATCACATTATTCTTTTGCTGGTCAGTGTGCTAATAGTTGTAATATTATTAACACTTTAAGTTAATTAACGATTATATACGCCTGTTTATAATTTTTGCTATAGAGGCTATATGTCTACTTCATATTGTCCACAGTCTTAAAAACTAGTCTTAAAAATCAACTATCGTAAGCAAATCAACTACTGTATTATCTTTGTGTTTTATTTAATTTTATATATGCCTACTGTTAATGATTTGGTGTTTTAATTTTTTAATTAGGAATGTAATATGGTATGAGCTATGGCAAAAATTGTCAATGAATATTCACTATGCTGTAAAATATTTTATTATGCATCTTATAACGAAAAAAAATGACAGTAATTTTAAAAAGAAAAGTGATAAAAGAATTAGTTTTCTTTTTTATATAAAGTATTTACTTTACTTTATATATCCAGATATATATCATAACCAAATGGTTCCTAGGAGTGCTGAAACAAACATAGGCTTACTGAACTGAAACACAATCCAGAAAAGAAAGTGTACAAGGTCAGAGACTGGCTACTCTTCATTAGTAGGAGTAGGTCATTTGTCTGTTACGGTTGAGTAATCCCCAACTTTGGGGAGCCTGAAACCGTTTTCTTGCTAACTTGCTTCGTATTATATGAATCAATTAAAATAATTTTCAGGGGTTATTGACGTACTATGTAAACCCTGGTACTTATAGATGGTTCACAAGTCAAATTTGGCTGGCAAGGCAATTTAATTTGACCCTGGAGGAAAAACGAAATAACAATAATAAAAAAAATACTTATATCATATTAAAAGTTTTTTTTAAATAAAAAAAAAAAAAATCAACCTCTGGATAATATGCACATGGATAGTTTGAAAATGAGGAAGATAATGTAGGTCATAAGTAGAATAACTAGCGCCAAAATCGTTGTTTTTCTTCACTTCCAACAAGCAAAACCCCTACCACCCCCCCAAAAAAACAAAAACAAAAACGAGTTATGATGTATGGGTTACACCACTCACATCTAAAATTAAACCCTGTGAACAGAACTAAAAATATATTCCCAGGATTTGTATTCTTATTGATTCGACATAGTAACCTAGGCGATGAGTTAAAATTGTAATGATTGCAGAGTTGTTTTCATTTATTTATTCAATAATAGCATCACGTAAACAATGATGAACAATAGAAAATAATTTTAAAATTCAGTTTTAGTTTTTTAAAGTGGAAATTTATAATAGCATGGTTTGAGACTCAAAGGAGAAGAAGAATCCCATTATTAAATCATAGAGGTAAACATTAGTAAACTGAGGTTATTTTGAACTGAATACCTCTCTATTGGGTTTTATCGTCAATAACATTCCTACTTTTAACCAAAAATGAAAAAAAATAAATAAAAATTCCTCATAAAAATATATTTCGATTCTCTTACAAATAATGCAAGTCATACTGGACTCTTCTATGTCACTGTGTTTCTTCAATAGCATTCTTTTCAAATCATAGAATATACACCGACTTTTGTGCAGCCAAGTTCGGTCTGAGTGTTTTCTTTTGTTCACTGTGACTTGTCAATAGCATTCTTTACTTTACAGGGATAATAACAATTTGGTGTACCAAGAAGCTGAAAACGTTTTGTATTAAAAAAAAAATAGGCTTACGTCTAAACTAGGCTCTTGTATTGTGATCAATATACATTGGTAAAGCGACCCAACAAAGTTGACTAATCACTGTTAAACTAAGGACTCAAGCCGATCACTTGTAGTACAAATAAAAGTATTATTTCAAATTGCAAAAAAAACCCCCAAAAAAACCTTTCAAATAGACCTATCATGGAGGAAAGTGTTTCTCACAATGGAATGACATGTTCGAAGCACGAACTCCTGCAGACCAAACCCAGTACCGTTACGATTTTTAATCGTACGGAAATCCACTCACGATAACGATTGCCTTCAACAAGCAGCAGATTATCTTTGTCCCTTGAGGTCAACATTAAAAATAATTTCGCTCTTCAAACAAATTAATTAAGAACCGGGGCCATATAAATTACAGATAGCAGTTGTTCAGGTTTCTTTGTATAGTCTGGTTATATGTTTAGTAGATTGAGATTAAATGACATTTATTTCCATATCAAAAAAAAAACCACAATGAACATGGTGACATCACCTTGAAAGCAAGATATAATACATACATACACACGCACCCGCCCACACAC